>NW_008794215.1:1520314-1534137 GCF_000699145.1 Aptenodytes forsteri
TGATACTGGGGGTTGCCCCGACCCAGGTGCAGGACTTTGCACTTGGCAAGAATACATCTGAACAATCCCCCCAACCAAAATTAAGGACACATACAGGTTGGGAGGCAGATCTATCTATTTGGCATAGAAGGTGGCTGGCAGCTGAGGTAGAGCTTGGGACCAGTAATGCTCTTCTCATACCCCTCCTTTATATTTTGGCAAACACGAAAGCCACCTGGCCTCAGTCTGATGTGCAGAAGAGATGTACTTCTACTCCAGAAACTTTCAGGCCCCCAGGAAGGGAGAGAAACGGAAAAGGAAGCTCTGTCTTGTTTGCTAACATGTCACTGTGAAGTCCCTGGCATGCCACACCATAACCCAAGGCAAGATGAAGATGTAGGCAAGACTGTGAATCAGGCAGAGTTTCAAGTAGCTGACTACCAAAGAAGCCATAGTGTTTTTTAGTCTTGGCAACGCATCAGCCCATTCTCTAAGCTGGATGGGGAGTGTCTTGGTGTGGAACAAGTTCATATTAAACAGTGGTAGAATGCCCTCACTGAGCTTAAAAGCCTCATCCACCATCTTTGGGGACATTTGAAGCAGTAACATGTTCTCATAAAACAAAGCATGACATAATCACGGAAACTCTTTCCTACTTTTCTTCACTCTCACTACCTCAGGCCTTCCTCCCATTTGAGCACCTGAGAGCACCTCTAGCTGTCCTGCCTTTTCCATCTGCCAAGGCTAGCAGATAACAGAAGGAAGAATCCCATGGCACATTGCTGGCCATGGCATAAAGGTAACTTATCAGTTTTGAGGCAGTTCATCCTTCTCAGAGCTTACCTTCACCAGTCCCTCTCAGAAATTAAAGAAGGAATGCGTAAATCTCAGTACTACACAGAAAATTGTGCCCTAGAAAACCGGGGGGCTGTAGGGTGGATGGCTGTAGGCAGTAGACTTGCATTGTAACCTTGCAGACAGTCCTGGACTCACAGACTTGATTTTCTTTCCTCCACAGAGGTGAGCCACAAAAGTCTTGCTCTCTTCCAGTTTCCACCCCCAGCCTCTGGTACCTCAGCTGTGCATTGCCTCCGGCAGGAGGCAGTGTATGTCTAGGATGCCATCCTAGAAAACATGCTGTAGCATCAATCTGAGGCAGTGTTAAGAAGAGAGGAGAGAGAGAAGGTCGACTCAGGAGATGTTCAGGGACAGGATCATCCAGAGTCCTTAACAGACCTGACAACAGTTCTTGACAAAGAGGTTTCAGATTGCAGAGCAAGGGAGCAGGAGGCTCTGGAGATATGGCAGGAGCACACCATGCTCTTGAGTGGCAACTAGTAGCCAGGCAGATGTAGGAAGAACCAATGGGAGAAGGAAAAGAGGACCAGCCAGATCTGGGGACCGTCATCTCCACCAACCCCAGACTGTTGTGCAACCCCAGACCCTCTCTAGATGTCAAGTAGTCTTGGGAGGATAGTAGTAGTAGGCTCTGCATAACCTCGTGACTGTTGGGCCTGTCCTCTCCTCCTCACATCTGTGATCAAAACAATGCAAGTGACAAATGAAAACAGTTACAGCGCAAAAAGTCCTAAGAAAGTCTTTGTCCACGTTACCTGCTCACTCAGCATTTGGTAGAGTGGCCCACTGAGGAACTCACAGACCAGAAAGCAAAGATCAGTTTTCATTTGAAGAGCCTCAGGCAACAGGTATTGGGGATGTTAGATCTAGGGGATCAGCCTAACTCTAGCCTAAAGTAGAAACTGATGTGTTCTGTGGTTCAGGGAAACAGGACTTACATATTTTTATACATGTAAAAATTTGCATCAGATAAGTATCTGGGACCATTGCAATTTCTTCTAAATGAAAGAGTAGCAATTTTTTTTCTAGCTGCTCATTTAAAAATGGTTACAGGTTAGGAAAGGAAAGTGCAAATTCATCTGTATATTAAATTAGATGAGAAGGATTCTTATGTACTAGCTCTTGCCAGAAACAGATGGGCTTGATCACAGTATGCTCTAGTTGGGCAAATACTTTGCACTCCAGTTCCCATGTAATGTATCAAACATTATTTAAATTCCATGTTGAGTGTTTAAACACAATATGTTATAGCAGTGCTAAACCAACAATCTTTACTTTTCATTGTGATACAAAATACAAATAAATTATTAGAGTCAGATGAATTTTAGCTCAACCATCCTTGATCAGGACTCCTTGCAACATGATCAATATAGAAAGTAGTTCCTTATCTTTTTGGGAGATACGCATTTACCATAAATCTCCTGCTCACCGGTCTGGCTGGTATGTGTCTCTAGGAAATAAGAGCATCAGCTTTGTACCAGTTAGATTTAGTTTCTCAAGCGAAGAAGTGATTCAGCACGAATAAACTTGGAAATATTCTGCAGGTTGGACTAGGAATCGTGTGACTGATAGGAATATATTTATGTATCTATGTAGGGTTTTTGAAAAATATTTTTCTAGTTTGTTTGGACTATTACAAAACAGCACATACAACTTATTAATAAAATCATCACATGCTGTTACATACTAACTGGTTTTGTTACTAAACACTTCTCTTTTCCTTTCAGGCTGATAGCGTGTTCCTTATAGCTATTTACTTGTTAGCCATCCTTTGATCTCTAGACCACAGCTTTTTACAAGTGAAAAAAATGCTGTTTACTTCCTGCATGACCAAAATACACAACTTGAGATCTTTGTGCATCATCGTTAGCTCCATTTCAACTTAAGACCTTCCCAAATATAGTTCATCCTGCTCATTAAAAATAATGCTATGCTTGTTTCTTCAGAACAAAATTCAGACTTTGCTGGGAAGTCAAGACATTAGAAGTAAAGGAGTTTTTTAATATTTTTTAAAGAAAGTAAGAGCTGATTTGGTAATTTTTTTGGACAGCTGCCTTTCTCATAATCTGGACAGCACTCTAGACAGATCTTCTTGCTTTAGTTTCAAACCTTGAGTTCAATTTGCTGCTTTGCATTCCCCAGTCAGAAACAAGAGGCCTGAAATGACAATTGAATAATGGCACATAGAATTCAATTAGGTCATTATCCTTCCTTTTGTTTCTTAGATGCCTGTTCATTTTTTCTGTAGAAATATGATAAATATTATGAGCCATTCTAACATATGCCTTTTTTCTTGCCACTTATTTCCTGATTTTTCCTATTTGAGTTTATCATTACTTCCTTCTTGATTTTTCAAGAGTATGTCTACAAAAGTGTAAAAGAAAGATTTGCATATCCTGAGGAAATGCCCTCAGAATGAAAATATATGGATATAATTCATCCCTGGTGGCAGTCTACTAATACATACTGAGTTTTGTCATGAGTGAACTTATCCAGTTTTTGAGGGAACAGATTGAAAGAAGAAAAATCTTTTAGGCCCAGGAGAAGTCTCTCCTATTTAGTCTTTTCATACAGTCTGGAGTAGGATAAGATTACTAATCTATGAGGGACTGAAAATGTACAGTTAAGAGATTGAAAAGCATTATCTTGTAAAATTCTTCTTTCACTAAGACCGCCATATATTTTGCTTCAATGGCAATCAACCTTGCAAGAAGAGCTTCTCTCAAACACTTTGAAAATATAACTAGCAAGAAAAAAACCCCAACATTTAAATTTACAGTGCTAAAATTCATGATGAAAATACATCTGTAGAGATAAGGAAGGCATCACAAGCTTTTCCAGATTTTCATATTCTGTGACCTTGCTTAATCTCCAAAAGCACTGTGCCGCGGCATGGAAAACCACCTATAATTTCTCCAACAATATGACGTACACTTCATGGAATAGACAGTTGTTGACCTATTGTAGTAATTGTTTGGTTCCCAATTACACAGCTTGAAAAACATCAAGTCCTTGTGAGAGTATGTAAATTTTACCAGCCAAATGCACCCCTTATATTACTTCACTATAGTCAAGCTATTTTAATGGAATTACATGAGAGATTAATTTTATCCAATGTATTATTTATCCAGTGTATTGTTTAGCAGAAGAAAATCAAAGTATCAATTAGCTGTTTTGAAGAGAAACAACAAAGAATATAGCAAAAGGTATTCATAACTTATTTTTTTACCTTTGGATGCTAGCTGAATTCCAGAGCTCTGTAAAATGTGTGCATTTTGAGGAGACATTAATGGGGAGTCTGGTGTGTTTAATGTGATCCTGCTTACCCACAAAGACTATACAAAGACCTTTTTCTCTGAATTCAGTAGGCAATACTTTGCTGATGGCTTCAGCATTGTTTCATTAAGTGTTCAACTCAAGAGCTATCCTTCTAAGTTTTCTCTCCGCATCCACAAACTTTCCCCTTATCCTTTGAGACACAAATCACCCCATTGCTACATGCCTATCCAATATCCAACACAGCAGCCACATCGGAGGAGCTGCCACAATATTTAACAATAAAAAGTAATGATGCTTGAGCTACCTCTGTATCTGCTGGGGGGACAACGCAGCAGGGCACAAGCAATCGAGGAGGTTTCTGGAGTGCATTGATGGCAACTTCCTGACACGGATGATCAAGAAGCAGAAGAGGAGAGATACTCTGCTGGACCTTACACTTGCAAACAAGGAAGAACAGGTCAGAGATGTGAAGGCTGGGGGCAGTCCTTGCTGCAGTGACCACAGGATGGTGAAGTTCAGGATTGTGAGTGGTCAGAACAAAGCAAATAGTAGGATCACAACCCTCAGCTTCAGGAGAACAGACTTTGGCCTGTTCAGGGATGGGCTTGGAAGAATCCCACGGGTGATGATCCTGGAGGGAAGAGGGGTCTGGGACAGCTGGTTTATTTTCAAGGATTGCCAGACCAAGATTGGTCCATCCCCATGTGCAAGAAGTCAAGCAAAGGCAGTAGGGGGCCTGCACGGATGAACAAGTGGGTCCTGACTAAACTCAGACATAAAAAGGAAGCATACAAAAGTGGAAGAGGAGTCAAGTGACCCAAGAGAAATATAGAGACTCTGTCAGAGCATGCAGTTATGGGGTTAGGGAAACCAAAGCCCATCTGCAGTTGAATGTGGTAAGGGACATGAAGGGTAAGAAGGAGGGCTTTTAAAGGTCCATCAACAGCAAAAGGAAGACTAGGGGAAATATGGGTCTGCTGCTGAATGGAGCAGGTGAGCTGGTGACAAAGGACACAGAAAAGGCTAAAGTACTCAATGCCACCTCAACTTAGTTGGGGAGGAATAACCCCATGCACCAATGTAGGCTGGAGGACAACTGCTTGGAGCTGGAAAGCAGTTTAATGAAAAAGGCCTGGAGTTCCTTGTGGACACCAAGTTGAAAATGAGACAGTGATGTGTCCTTGCAGAAAAGAAGGCCAACAGCCCCCTGGGCTGCATTAGGCAGGGCGTTGACAGCAAGTAAAGAGGGGAGTAAAGAAGATGGAGCCAAACTCTTCTCAGTGGTGCCCAGTGAGAGGACAATATGCAATGGGAACAAATTGAAAAATAAGAAATTCTATCTGAACTGAAAAAAAATTTCTTTACTGAAAGAGTGGTTAAACATTGGAACAGGCTGCCCAGGGAAGTGGTTGAGTCACCATCCCTGGAGGTATTTAAAAGACATGTAGATGAGGCGCTTAGGAACATGGTTTAGTGGGCATGGTGGTGTTGGGTCGATGGTTGGACTCGATGATCTTAGAGGTCTTTTCCAACCTTAATGATTCTATGATTCTATGAACTCAGAACATTTTCTTATTGCGAGGGTGGTCAAACACTGGAACAGGCTGCCCAGAGAAGTTGTGGAGTCTCCATCTTTGGAGATATTAAAAAACTGACTGGACAGTGTCCCAAGCAATCTGCTCTAGTTGATCCTGCTTTGAGCACAGGGTGGAGGGAGGTGGACTAGATGATCTGCAGAGGTCCCTTCCAACCTAAATTATTGTATGATTCTATGATTTATAGGTAATTTAGTTTTTTTCTGAATTACTTGTTTATATTCATAACTAACAAGCCATTCCACTTTCTGAATATCCTTTAGCTTCTTCTCTCATCTACACCATGCTTAAAAGTTCTCGTCCCTGGCTTTAAGAACTCTCTCTCTTCATTACATCAGCTTTCCTTATGACTCTTCTCTGCTGCTTACCCTTCTCTTCATCAACTCCCCATAATATTCCACCCCCATTTTCATGCCTTCTCCCTACATACTGATAACTACATTCCAGCTCCAGAGAGTATCTTGGGTCTTTAATATATGTCTGATTTATATTAAAGCATTGGCAAAATACTTGGGAGCAAAGTTTTCATCCGCATTTCTCTCTCTGCTATTATAAGCTTATCTACCACCCTTGCTCACAATGAGTAACAAGTTCTTTCATGAATATTCCCACAAAAATGGAATAGGTTTCCTTCAGCAGCAGAGCACTGCACAACAAGAAATTATTATATCCAGAAAGCATCACAGAGTTTTCTATTTTGGAATTTTAAAAAATATGAACTTCTTTTAAAAAGTAAAAATAGTCAACAAAGTAGTTTGATCACTTTAAACCATCAATGACAAGATGCAGCAATAGATACGCAGGACTTTGGCTATACTGCCTCTTCTTGTTCAGTCATTCTAGTGTGCTTTCAAGCAGTCATGTAGTTCTTGTTTTTTCAGTAAAGAGCAACACAAACAGACTTCTTACTACAGGTGGACCGTTAACTTATTTCTCATTCTGATCACTCATCACACAACTACTAGGAAGGGTTTTTCTGACATTTCCAAGATGTAGATTCAGCCTACAACCTTCAGAGACACCCTCATCCCACTTTAAATCCTGTTGAAACTTTTGTGGTTTTGTAGCACCCTCTTCTCTCATCATCCTTCACAGTAAGTATACTTTCTTACTATGGGAGCAGTACAAATTGCTACTTACAGAGTAAAGAACTCTTCAACGTGATTGGGCTAACAGACTTGGTGAACATTTGGTGAAATAAAAAAATTATTAACAAGGAAAGAAGGAAAAAACACCCAAAAACCTGAAAATAAGATATTTAGAGGACCTTTTCTTATTTTGCAATTAAGTAATGTGAAGAAGGGAAGTTTTGACCTGTCGTATCACAGCGTTCCTTTTCAGCAGGTAATTATGAGAGTGGGAAATTGTAAACATACTTGTTCACACATGCGCACACAATATACATTATACTCATACATTATAATTATACTCCTAATATACATTTTTGGAGTATTTTCAAGCCTTTTTCAAGAAACTTTTTAAAGTACTAAAAATGTAACATGTCACTATTAATATGATCAGATTCCCTTTAAACAAGTCATAATAATAAGATATAAAATGTGATAAAGCTCTTGCATCACACTTGCCTTCCTTCTATCAAGAGATGCTGACCCTCATGTTGTCAACCTTACATTGGTGATTGATGTACCTCTCCAAGAAACTCATTGTCCACTATGGATTGGACAGAGGAAAAGTGATTCACAGGGTAAGTTTGAATCTGCATCAAACTTTTAAAGAACATTTAGACAAGACAAAAATACAGAAAGGAAAACTAAATCAGTAATATTTCTATGATGTCAGCAGTTTTCTCAGATCAAGGTGCTGTGTGAAAGGCGCTTTTGTCCACTTCTACAAGGTGATCATGGCTGATGAAAAATCATACAAGGAGACATTATCAGAAAGTTGAGGACAGAGACATCCATGTATACAGCAGGATATCTACATCTCTGCACACTGGCACACCTTACGAACACTATATCCACCAACCCCTTGACATTAGTTCCCTTAATTTTCTGTTTTTCCTTTTTCCTGCCTGAAATCTAAATTCAGGGAATGACATATAAAAATGGCACCAATGAACAGAAAAGATGAAAATGTGAAGTTTTACTGGCAACATTTAATGGACAGAAAAGCAAAGATTAATTGTAACAGAAAAATTCAAGTGCACAGACAGACACACATACAATTTTCTAAACCTTTTTACAACTGCACTGGCCATAAATGGATTTAAATAGATGTTGTTTATTTCTGAAGTTCTCATAGAGATATAACCCTAACAAAGAGGACAGAAAATCACTATATGATCAATAGTGAAAATACTGCAGTTACTCAGGTGGTTTCTGGACCTTTGTCTAACATACAGAAAAAACAAGATACTAGTACATGCTATGTAGATGAGCAAAGGGCAAATTTTGATGCTAATACTGAGACAAAGCAATTTGAAATATAAGGTAATCATCTGCCAGGTTTTAAATATTTCTTTGCCTTAAGTAAGTAAACTGTGATTCCTTGGTGAAAAGCAGAGTTAGCGATAAATTCTTCCTGCAACCACTGTATTAATTACAGCTAGAATGAGGAGCAAAGACTTGTTAGTGAGAAAGAGAATGTGATTTTTATGAAAAAGAACACACCTATGTAAGTACTTTACTTAGCCAGATGAAAGAAGTCTTGCACTCCACCTTTGGATATATATAGGTTTCATCTTTAGCCAAAAATGGATCTATAGAGTATGAATCTGAATGAGGTTCAATAAATGTCTTAAGTTTAGTTACATAACTGAATTGTCCCAAATGTTTGCAGGATCCAAACTATTTCAATGAATAGTAAATTTTCTTTAGTTATTTTTCAGGAGAAATAACTGTAAGTCATGATGTGCTGGCAAATAAATCTTCCTAACAAGCTGTGCTGGTTTTGGCAGGGATAGAGTTAATTTTTTTTAGAGTAGCTAATATGGGGCTATGTTTTGGATTTGTGCTGGAAACAGCATTGATAACACAGGGATGTTTTAGTTATTGCTGAGCAGTGCTTACACAGAGTCAAGGCCTTTTCTTCTCCTCACCCCACCCCACCAGCGAGCAGGCTGGGGGTGCACAAGAAGTTGGGAGGGGACAGCTGACCCCAACTGACCAAAGGGATATTCCACACCATATGACGTCATGCTCAGCATATAAAGCTGGGGGAAGAAGCAGGAAGGGGGGGATGTTTGGAGTGATGGCGTTTGTCTTCCCAAGTAACGGTTACGCGTGATGGAGCCCTGCTTTCCTGGAGATGGCTGAACACCTGCCTGCCGATGGGAAGCAGTGAATGAATTCCTTGTTTTGCTTTGCTTGCATGCGCGACTTTTGCTTTACCTATTAAATTGTCTTTATCTCAACCCACGAGTTTTCTCACTTTAACCCTTCCGATTCTCTCCCCCATCCCACCAGGGAGGGAGTGAGCGAGTGGCTGTGTGGTGCTCAGTTGCTCAGTTGTCATGGGGTTAAACCACAACACAAGCTATTGGCATAACAACACTGTGATTCTGTGCTAATGACTCACTCTACAATTATTTTGGGTCAAGTTAAGTTCCTTTTCTCATACTAAATAATATCTTATTCATTTCAGTAGGGTAAGATATTCCCCTGAATGGGGCTACTTTTCAGTAACATACAACTCAATCTGACTAACATGGAAGAATCTGTTCCTAAATAATTATCACATAGGGGGGCTGTTGATTATATGATGTTGAAATATGAAGGCACATAACTAGGCATATTGTACCTCATACTCAGATAAGCCTAAAGATAATGGCAGTTAAATTAGACGATCAAAAAATGTCTCCTCTTCATATTTGAAAACCAGGCCAAGAAATGTTGTAAAGTTAATAAACTGTCATGCTCACTCTTCTTCTATGCCATATGAAAGAAGCTCAAAGGAAAACTTCCTTGCAAGAAGAAATGCAATTAAACAGGACAGAAAAATAAAAGCAAAAAAGCTTCATCAGAAAAGTGTCTAAGCAACCTTTTCTTCTGTTTAAATATTCAGATGTTTCTGTGCCAGAGATTAACATCCAGTTCATACTCTCAGAAAAAGGAATGCAGAAGAAAACAGCAGCTTTCTCCTCCTTTTCTGCTTTAACTGCAGTATTCAGTAGAGTGAATGAATGATTTAAAAAGAAGTTCTCAAGTAGACACAATATGCTTTGATTTGTACCTTGTGGAATATCACTGAAGTCAATTAACTCAACTGAGGGTTTGGCTTTTACCTGCAATGTACAAAATATATGAGATTCAAGTTATTATATCATGAACGAGGGGTATCTACTCAGAACAAAGCTGGCTAAAATGCAGGATTGCTTTTTCACAAAACATTTGTGTTTGTTCAGAATTTGTTTTCAATCCAAATTGAACCTTTTTTTCTCCAAAAAAGTTTTCCAGTGAACCAGAAATTCCAAGAACAGGCTTTTTAAGAAACAAAAGGACTGACAGTGCCTGCCTTCCTTTCAGTTCTCATGTTTGATCAGTTCATATCTCGTCATGTAGTGACGAAATCAGAAGACAGTATACTCTTTAACAGTAGAGAGGGTCAAGATGCTAGGAATAGCCATCCCTGTCCACCACCATATAGGACTAAATACTAATTTTAACAAGAAATAAAAGATTTTCAATCTTAATTTAGTTTCACATTGAATTCTACTACAGTTGTTAGAAAAGTCTGCTGACAGTGGTATAACTCAGTGCAGCCAGGACATATAGTCCAACCTCAATTTTGGCAGGTCAGCAACCTACCATTACACCAAAGCTTCTGTGGAAGTTTCCGATACCCCTAGTTAGGACCTATGCTAAAGGAACATGAGAAACACATCAGGTTACACCCATAACAGTGACAAAGCAAGTTGCTTCATGGGACTGAAAGGAGGCAAAATACCTTGCAGTACAGTGGAGAAATGCTAAGGTTGAAGCCCTGAGACATCTATGAGAACTGTTGCAGTACCATCAAGCCCTCGGCCATAACAGGCCAGACATGCCAGCTGGAGCCTGTAGGTCTATCAGCCCTCTGCTGACATACATATGGATGCTAAAGATGCAAAAACCTCAGCTGGCACCTGTCATTCTGCCTCCACAATATGACTGGAGCAATATGGATTTACACCAGTTGAGAGCCTGACCTAGCAGCTTAAACCTCTGTGAAATGGGTGGAAGAAACCTCACCCATGCAAACTCCTATGCCAAGAGAGCCACAATATCCTCTTCGTGTGCTGCACCTCCATGTGTGCAATCTGGCAGCTACAGCTGTGCTAAGAGCCTCGCTGGACCCATTTCTGGTAAGAAACAAGCTGGAACTTCCACTGTGGACCCATGGGAGATTCGGTTGAGTCAAATATTTATCCTTTGTCCTTTTACACTGAAGAGGTTAATTGAGAAAACAACAGCAATGAAAACCTGAGTGTGCATGTCCCTACAGTAGCTTCAATATATTACTTCATTAGAAATGTAGAAAATTACCTAGGAAATCCAGTGCCAACTGGCACCACCGTTATTAAGAAAAAAAACCCCAATGGCCACAAAGAGCCTTCTTTATTAACAATACTTTCTATTACAAAAACCATTCCTTCAAGCAGAGTGTTATTAGTAATGACACAGGACACATATTTTGATTAATTTATTGAATCCCTTGCTCTTCTGATTTATTAATAGGGGACTTCCCCAGGTTGGTGGGGCTTATTACAATCCTGTTTAGTTCTTCTTCATTTTTGATTATTAGGCTCTTACACACTTTAAGCCACTACTTTTTTCTGCTTTCTGAACTCCAGGCAACTTAGCCCAAAGATACAGCACAGGAAGAAACTGCAGATAAGGAAAATAAAAAGCTACAAAACTCTAAATATGCTTTAACTGGACAGTGGGCGGGGGAAGCTTAAAAGACATTTTGATTCAAATATTCTCCACTTCTTCCCTACGGACAGCAATACTCTTTTTATTCTGCAATTTATATACGTACCCTCCCACATGTTTCTTTTAGTCAAAGCTTTCAGGCTAAGTCGATGACAGGTGGCAGTCTTAGCGTGAGAGGACCACATGCTGTGGACATTAATGACTTTCCTTCAGGCCCAAATGGAAGTTTTATAACCTTAGGTTGACTTACTCTCCTCTTCAGTTAAATAAAAATATTTCAGCTCATACAAACAGCTCAGCAAGATACAGAAACAGCAAGAGCCAAATGAGTGGAGGGATTTAGAGCTTTTCCAAGGTTTACTTCCAGTTCAATCATTTTCAGTCACTTAATAGGCAATGCAGTAAATCTCTTACTCTCTCTTCTGGAATCCAACATGCATTACCCAAAAGCAAGTGAGAAAGGAAGACTGGGATTGTAAAGTATATTCCAAAGTTTATTTTTACTTCCGTGATGGACTTCAGTGAAATATAACAAAACAGCAGTTCTGGCTATAGCTATCAAGCTGCAAACGCTGCCCTGAAAGACTCAGTATAATGCCACACATGTGGAATAGATTATTTTGATGTTTGCAGTGCCTTATAGGCTTTAAATATTTTATGCCTTCCCCATTTGTTAATGTTTCCAGTCTAACACGGAAAGAAATCGGAATACAGCATGTTGACTAAAGCAGCAGATCATGAGGACAGAAACATTCTTAGCAAACTGCAAGTTTTAGTTGTGGATTAAATGAACAGAGCTTTGGCTTTCCTTCATTCAGCTGGACTTTTTGGAAGCTTCAAACCCATGAATTCAAACCTTAGATGGCAGAAAAGAAACATGATTTTTGCTCGTGAGAATCTTCTTTATACCATGCCTGAGAAAGGAAAAGAAGCAAGTCTGTATAACAAAGCATTTGGCTCTAAATGACCTGCAATAAGTACTGGATATATACTCTCTCTCATGGTACTAATAATTCACATTTGTGGATGACCTCTGGTCTCACAGTGACCGTGATAAAGATTATGATGTGGAAATCTAGACATAAAAAGGCTGGACAAACAGAAGAGGTAGCACTGTTATACTCAATGAGTTTTAGCTTACTGCAGGACATCAGAAAGCAACAAAGTCTATCCACTATCTATCTATCCACTTGCTTATCTTCCTGTTTTAAGTACCTCACGCTGGTTTTTATCATCAGGATAAAAAGATCCCCAGCAGTCTTCAGGTGATAGCGACTACAGCAACCTGGACTGGGATTTAAATGAAGGACTTTGAGGTGAAAGGTTCTCTTTTTCATTACCAACCGTGTGAGTCATAACTCATTTATCCTGCCCTTAAAATAAACCACATTTCCAAAAGCATGCCTTGACGTCTCTTCTCTTTTCCTTCAGTTATGACAAATGGAAAAATTTGTACATGTATTTCTACTCTGACTGACAGCTTATACAAATTATTCCTTTATGTCTTTATAGTTTTACATTCAATATTTTAAATGCCTGAAATTGCATATAGTTGTATTGAATTCCATTAGGATTCCTAAGTCTGTCAGAGCAATGATATATTTGAGTTTCTGAACTTCATATATACTTCATTTCATTTACAATGGTTATTTTAAAAAGCCTATTTTCTTATCCTTTTAAATGAGGTATAGAACAAATTCTAATCATTATCCCATGAGATCATGAAAAATTATTATCTTTCTATCAGTATTTGAAGCTAGTCTTTCAGAGAGGGCTGCAACATATGTACTTAAAAAAATGTGCATCCAATAACCTCCCTAGTTCCCATTACACACCCAGGATTCCCTCTTAACTTTATGAACATAGATGCCATTCAGATGGTCCCTTCAATATAGCCATAGGAGAGACTCCCTAATGCCCAAAGAAATAAGAAAAATGGGACCCTATGGCTCCAAAGGATAGGACTGCAGAGAGAGGAGGAATCGAATTTATACAGTAATGTCTGATAATCTCAGTATCATCAATAGAAGAATATTGTTTTCCTCTTGCTCCCAATGTAAAATACAGCTAGTGTCCTGGTTTCGGCTGGGAGCTGGGGAAAGCGGGCCGGGGGGGCCGCTGCTCGGGGACTGGCTGGGCATCGGGCGGGTGGTGAGCAATTGTACTGTGCATCACTTGCTTTGTGTATTGTTGTTGTTGTTATTATTATTATTATTTTATTTCAATTATTAAACTGCTG
>NW_008794215.1:1541197-1581843 GCF_000699145.1 Aptenodytes forsteri
AGCGGCTGTGTGGTGCTCAGTTGCCGACTGAGGTTAAACCACGACAGTCCACAACAGCTAGTTATACTAGCAAGTAGTGAAACAGGCCATTCAGCCAATTTCCACCCATTACCTGATGGTTTTGCAGTAAATACTTACTAGGTCATTTAAAGCTTTCAGGGTCATACACTGCAATCAGTCTGAGTGCATTAAGTGTCAGAATGTTCCAGATGTTTTTAGTCAGGAGCTGGAAACCCTATTTCCTAATCATATCAAGAGATGTTCGGCATACACACCATGAACAGCATATAGGCAGGCTTTGAGAGAAAGGGCTTTTCATAATAGGCATAATATATGGACATAATATATAGACATAATAGGCACCAGGAGTAGATTAGAAATTAAAACTGTTATAAATCTGAATCCTTATCAGCCTGGAATGGAATATCTGAATTATGCATAATGCGGGGAAGAAGAAAACACAGTAGTGCGCATGCACACATTAAATTACAGGATGAATATCAGAGCCCGTCATATTTCATCCTCTACCTCCCCTTCACTAATAAACCCTGCCAATGAAATAAGCCTCAACAAGTTTTTCTCCTGCTTTGTCAGTTCCTCTTGTTCACTGTACCTTAGACGTCATCCTGATTTACTGGTCTTTTCATACCCCATCTCTCCTGAAGAGCAATTTTTCCACGATGCCCCGAAGAAGCAAACAAATAGCACATATTAAATTCCGAGACAAATCCTTCCCCAGTCTTCACAGTACATCCTGCCTCTTTGTGTCTTCATTTAGAATTTGAATAGCTCAGGTTAAGGATTTCATTTGTCTGCTTGTACAGAGCAAACACATACACTGACATTTAAGAAAGACTCAATCATCCTAACTCCTTAAGTTAGCATCCAGAGGCTATTGCTGAGGTCACAGTATATTGCGCGATATCCATAAGCTCATACAGAGAATTCACATATAAACTCATTAGAAGACAAGGCCAGTCTCAAAGAGTTTACAGAGTAAAGAGCAAAGGCAGGCGCTCAGCTGCACAGAGCAGAAACCGAGTCTCACTGTGGCAAAGTAGGCGCAGGGCACCTCGGGCACAGCCAGGGCAGGCAGAAGGCCGGCCCTGCGCCTTGAACGCAGCCGAGGTTACCACACAGGTAACCTTCCTCTCCTCCGCTTTTGGCCAGACGCTTGCAAAAATCATTCTCATGAAGGTGAAGGGAAAAAAGTAGGAGAGACTGGGGCCAGGGGGAGAGAGTACCTCTTGCTACGGGAGGCTTGGACGTCCAAGGGGACAGAAACATGAAATTCATCGTTCTCCCTTCTAGCTTCCCCACCCACTCAATATACCGAATGGATTGTGAAGTCAGGAAAAGTATTTTCCACAGTTTAAGTAGCTGTTATGCTCTGTTTGTGCATCTCCTTATTACTCCCATGGATACCCTTTCTGCTATATGTCACCTGCGGGCAGAATATGCCCAGACAAGGTAGCCATGACCTCCAGTCACTCCCTGTGTGGTACGGTCTCTAGCACCAACGGCCTTGTTCATGTTTATCCATTTATGCCCAAATGTTTACAATGTTAAAATAAATCTGTTTTGATTTTGAACACAGACATTATACCTTGAACAAAGGCAGACCTGATAGTTTTTGATCATATGGATATACGATTGGGCATTATTCCAACCGTCTCCTGGTTAAAAGAGACTTTTGTGTATAAGAAATTTCTTTTTTACTCTAGCTTTTTGCCTGTCCTCAGGGATTTTGCCGTTATTGATTGGATGCAAAATTAGATCATAACCTGACTAAATAACATTTCCTTTCATATGACAGTTCTTTGGTCTCTGCTTCCCGTGTCACTTTATTACTCATTGTGCAAATTACATTAAAAATTTAATTTTCCTTTTCATGTAAAAAGAAAAATCAAGATATCAGGCTGCATCCAATTTACATCTATCATTCATAACGATAGAACAAAAATAAACCTGTCTTCACATAACTAATGAGCATTGCTTCACAGTTTTGATTATAAACACAGTATCATCTCTTGCATAAAAAACTCTAAAACACACTCTCCCACGTCTCTAAGTTTTTCTCTAAGTCTACTTTGTCACTATTTGGAAATTCCTGCTATTTAAAGGGAAGTTGTACATTCTTGCCAAGAAGAACCTTGTCCCAGAATAGTACAGGGTTGGACAACTTGACTGTACTATCACCACAGTATCTGACTTTGCACATGGTTAGTAAAATAAAATACCAAATCCTGCAGAAATAGATTTTAATTTGATACAGCGCTGTACTATATTATTTTTTAACCTTGTCTATTGTGCTGACTAAATACTGAAAAATCCTCCTGTGATACAAATATTGCAAGCAATGCATGGCAAAGACTGACAACATAGAAGATTTCAGGTCAAATATTCAATAATGTATTTGACTTATCATAACAATTTGCTATGAACAAAGCATCCTGAAGCCAGCAAAGTCATGTTTAGCTAGTCTGGAAAAGAAGGAGCAAACTAAGAGAACTTACAAATGTTTTTAATTAAAATTCTGAAGTTAAAATTTAGGTGAAATTTCCCACGATACCGTTGCACACAGCCTTACAAGATCTCCCTCTTAGCACCTGAGCAGTGTGAAATCCTGTGCGTGTTCTGAGATGGAGTTTTGGGGGAAAGAGGCCATAACAAATCAAAGAGAATTTGGCCTCTGCCCTGATTGAAGTCAGTTTTAGAGCAGAGTTGGGTTTTAGTCATGAGCATGTCTACTGAAGAGCATATCTGTAAAGTGTAGGCTTGGTTTTTTGACCATTTTGTTCAGTTACGGATACGTTAAGCAATTACAGACTGTTGATTTCTTCACCAAACCCACCTGAAAGCCCCAACAGCAACTAAGGTACAGAGGGATGAATATTCTTATTATTTTTATGTGACAGTGAAACCTGGGGAAACAACAAAATAAAGTTAGGGCTTTAAGAAAAATCTAAAGCAAAACATGAAGAAGGAGGCAGGGAAATAAAAAAATTGTAAACAGAATCAGAAACCACTCCAAATAGTAAGCCATCCTGACTCTACAACGTGAGTCATACTTGAAAGGAGGAAATTACTGTACCTTTTGTACAGAAAAAGAACAGTCTACTCACTTCTAAAAATCCCATGACCAGAAACATGATGTCAAAACAGAAGGAGTTCAGATATTTCTGTGCCTCCTTTTCAGTTTTAATAGATGCCATATCCTCATGAAACAGGAGAGAAAAAAGGTCAGCTGAGCTAAGCCGCATGAGGGAAAGAGTACCTAATGGAGGAAAAAGGAGAGAAGTGATCAGGAGAGATATGTATTGTAAAGGCAATGCCTTGGGAACAGAGAAACCTACTTTTTACTTCTCATGTTTTCTCCCTGACCCATTGTACAAATATCAGCAAGTCCCTGAATCGCTCTGCGCACCTGAGACAACAGCCGAGCTCGTAATGAACTGGAGAGAGGAAAGAAGCACAGGCAGAGGCAAAAGAGAGTAGCTCCTGCAGCATTTCTGTAACGAGGTTTCTTGTATCACCAGCAAATAGTCCCAGCAGAAAATACTTTTTACTGTTGGGGCTGAATTATTTATTTTGCAGATGCACGAAAAAGCCACCATCGGGGCTTGCTTAGCCCTTCAGTATAAAACAAAGCATACGTACCGTGAAAAGGTAATCACTGCCCCAAGGAGATGACAATCCACCTGCAATGTGGGGAGTAACAGATGGAGGCCTCCAAAAACCTGCGGGGCAGCACAAGGTGAACGTGAAGCAATTATAGTTAGTGTCACTGGCTGGGGTCACATCTCACCACCCGCTAAACCTTTGCAGAGTCCTCCTCAGTCAAAAATCCATCTATTATACTAAGTTATCCACAAACTCCACAGAAGATATAACTCTCTCTCCTTTGCCTGGGGAGACTGGCATAAAATCCAGCCTACTTCACAGGACCATTTCAATTCCTGCAGTAAGTAGCCAGTGCTTGCTTTCAGAAAGATTTTCAGGAAGACATTTTTCCAGAAAAAAAGCCAATCTGATGAAAATGCACCTCTCTCTGCAAAAACATGAATTCAGTTTTGTTAAGGGTTTTTTCCCAGCCATGTCCACAGCAGGGTTAGAGATAAATTACCCCATACAGGCATTATGATCAACATTAAAATTACTCCCCCTTAACATGAAACTTTGCCTAACACAGGCTACAAACTGTTCAACTAATTTTCAAGGCCCAAGGGCATGCGTTTACAATCAGGTTATTGGTCGCTGTGGATGGGATGACCTGTTCCACCTTGTATAACTAATGAACTATTCACTAGGGTAGGAATGTGAGCCTGATGTACCCACATGCCTGTTAAGTGATACCCCCTGGACCATGATGCCTGTCTCACAATCTGTAAGAGTAAAATGAAAATGTTCCAGCTAAAGACAGCGAGAAAGTGAGGTCCTACTGTCTATGGATCCCTGTCCTGGATTCTTGCTTCGTCAATCTTTAATTATTGATACAAAGATAGAGAACTCTGTGTGGTAGAAACTGAAGGAGATGCTTCAAACTTGCTCCTATTCAGTGGGTAGGTATTATTTGAGTCCCGTATCTCCACTCTGTGTTTTTGCAGCAACACTGCTAATTGTAAGGGGGAAGGACATGCTCCTTTCCCTAAGACCTGTGATGAAATATGCAAGGTAGAAGAAACACTCAAAAAAAAAAAAAAAGTTTGATGATTTCTTAGAGAATACTTAACACATTAAAAGTGTCTCTTCATCCAACTCCAATTTTGGTGCTAACACATGGCCTAATTTTCAGAAGTATTCAGCAGTGTCATCTCCCATCCATATCATTAAGAAGTGAACTTGAAATGAAGATGAGGTCACTAGGCTTTAGGTTTTCTTCCAAATGCAGAAGAGTATAACACTTAGCTTTGCTTTGCCTGGCTGCTTGGCTTGGGGGGGAGGCAGGAGGTTGTGTTTGGTTTTGTTGGTTTTTTACTAATGATCTGAAGAATATTAAGTACTTTTAATCAGGTAAAAAAAGTCATAGAAATGTAAAATTTTAATTTTTTAATCTTCTGAGCCCTGTTGGTGACCAGTAAAGGAGGTACACAAAAATGCTCCAGTGAATCAATAAAAGGATAATTAAGTTTTCCCAAACGAAGACAAGCTTTTGTAAATGCTTAAGATCTTACACACCTTTCAGAAAAGGAGTTTCCCACCCTGCTCCCTGTTTTTCTACACTCTAAAGATCTCACTCAACATTCAATCAGGAAGGCACAACAGGGGCAAGGCAAAAAAAAAAAAAAAAGATTCCACTACAGGACATATAAAGTTGGCAAAAGGTCTCTGAGTTTATATGAACAGAGGAACATAAGTGTCAGTCAAAAAGAAAATTTTTATTTACAGTATTCATACAGTATTCATAAGCAAGTATAAAATCTGGAAGCAACAATATCAGTTGAACCTTTCACTGCAACAGGAGAATAACAATTGGAGAATCAGGACTAACCTAAACGTGTCAGATGGTATTGAGCAACACTTTCTCTGTGTAGCAGTTTGTTACTAGTCCAAATTTTTGGTATGAAGACAGTAACCTCTAGAAGTGTGGGGGGTTTTAACACTAATATCTCCCTAAACTTTTTCCTCATTGGATCCATTTAACCCCATAGTCCTGGTAATGCTCCATATTTTTTTTTACAATCTTTTTCAAATTTGGGAATAGTAAAGAAGATTATTAAAAAATAAAATTTATTGACTAAATTCAGCTGCTTTTTTTACTGTTTCTAAAGGATATATATAATTTTACAAATTCTTTCCCAAAACAAAATAGTTCAGTGTACCCTTTATGTGAAAATATTACAGATGCTTATATCATATTATTACATTTACATCTTATTCCTCACAATGTTCTTCACATTTGCTATTTGTGCTTTTGTATTACTCATTAGAATAGTAGTATTGTGTCTCCTGACATGATGACTAATTATACTTCTTACATGTTCCAGCAGGGACGTATTACTGGACAGGAAAATTAGTATTCACATATAAATGAGTGCCTCTTCATTTATGAAAGGTTCCCCATACTTTCATGTTAACTTAGTCAATGTTCATTAATATTTTAATAAATTCAAATGATTCTTCATTCATTCAAAAATTTATGAACATTGACTGAGTGCAAGATTTGGAAACTCATCAAATGGATTTTTCTGTTTCTATTTATAAAAATATTCATCGATAATGTCCTGGATACAGTTACCATCTTCAGCTCTCACTGGGTAAAGGTAGGATTTGAAAAAGCATGCTCTTATTGCAACATTTGCAGGCGCAGATGAAAGTTAGGCTCCATTTCAGTCTACTGGAACGGTAGCACTTACAGGCTTAAAGCGAAAGAGGATCTCGGCACCAAAGGGCTTACAGCCCTAGGTAATAGCTACAGACCAAAGGAAGGGGAAACATAAACACAGGAGAATCACAAGAATGATTCTAGGGAGTTAA
The DNA here is from genome assembly GCF_000699145.1 of Aptenodytes forsteri. Lineage (NCBI taxonomy): Eukaryota > Metazoa > Chordata > Aves > Sphenisciformes > Spheniscidae > Aptenodytes > Aptenodytes forsteri. Next base: position 1,547,675 of record NW_008794215.1, read on the forward strand.
ATGTGCTTTTCTTGTAACTAATTATGTGCAGGCATATAATGAAGATAGTTGTTATCTTGTATGAAGATAGAAGATGAAGACAGAAGATGAAGTTATCTAATATCAGTCTGGGCATGTTTCAAAACTCAAGGAAGAAAACAATATTAGCAGTGGGATCAGTATCAGGAAACTTACTGATAAAAATGACAGGCCTTACCGAACTTGGCACTGAAGAACCATGTCTCACCAACGCCATCTGTTTGCTCTTGGCACTCCCATCCTCTTGCCTCTTAAGAAGCCTGAGAAGCACTCCAGCTCTCCATTCTACCATCTCTTCATTCCAATAATCCCAGAAATAGTGTCTTAAAATTCTAAATAAATTTAACCAAAACCAGTGGTAGCCTTTCCATTAATTTAAGAAACGGTCAGGCCTTTTGACTGGGAGATGCTTGAGGCAAGAACTTAGCATTTCTTCGTGTACTAATTGTATAATAATTAATAAAAGTAAATTAGATCAAATATAACTTAGAGAAAACCACTCTCCTGAATTATGATTGTTGAAACATAGCCAGAGGAGCACTTTCAGGAGCCTGCTCAGCTGTTTAATGCTGATTTAATTATGATGCTTAGACATGGGTCTACTACTGAGATACCTGCTGTAGCTTGCTAGCTACACTAGACCTCAGGTAAATGAGCTTATGTGTTAATAGTCGGAAAGACAAAAGTGCAATGTACCATTACGTGAATTAATATGGCTTATTTTGTAGATGCTTGTGTAAACCGTTCCTTTAGTTTGGATCCAAGAAAATTCAAACCTGTGATTTAAGTCTGAAATGTAGATTTTAGAGAAATTTTGTCAAAACTCATCTTTACGCAGTTATTCTGCATTAAAACGCAACTGTACATGATTCTGCAGATTCTCAATGATTTGGACATAAAACCCATCAGTCCATCTAACTAACTCGTCAAGTACTAGAACCTTTCATCCCCAAAGTTTCTTCTGACGTACAACTCTCGAGATACAGCAAACCGATGCAGAATCTACTGATCAAAGTTCAGTGTTACAATCTCATCATTTTAACAAAAGTAAATAAAGACTGTGCACAGAAAAAATCCACTAAGTACTAACTTTAATATACCTTATGTATTTTTCTGGCCTCAGGAAATTTAATCTAAAGAGCAAAACAAATTTTCTTTCCCATAACTGATAAGGTGTTTTCTTTTTTTTTTAACTCACTAATGAAAACAGGCAATCCTGTATTTTGTTTCATAGTGCTTCCCTAAGGGCAAAGATAAACTTCACTCTTATCTGTTCTTCTGTTGTTCCTAGAATGATTGCTCTGTTCATTATATTGTTTGATGTTGCCATCTCAGCTTTCCAGTGCCTGATTTGTTCACTTAATTCTCTAAGTTATTAGGCTCTCCATTCCAAAAATAAGCTGGCTTTCTCATTTAAAAACCAAAATAATCTTTGTGTACTATGGATTTACAGTTCACAATGTTAATGGATCATGGAAAAAATGACATGAAAGGTTAAATTATGAAAATGTATTTCACTTGCATAAAAAGGGAACAAGTGATAGTACCATATAAGTGAATATGGATCATTACTGCACAAAGATCATAATCGAAAGGCACCTATAAAGCACCTGAGCCACAACCCTCACAAGTTCACAGAATGCTAAGAAACAAAATCTGAACGTGTGGATTATGAGGTAGAGTCCGCTGGCCACATGCCACTCCCCCAGTATGCATCCATCCAGCTGCACACTGAATTTACCTCCAGGGTGGGAGTGACGCAGACTGTATCTCACCCACTTCAGCTGTGCATATGGATCCTGGGCCATGGGCACAATAGGAGCTGCAACCACTCCACCTTTCACCCCAGTGCCTAGGCTGGGACCCTCCTTGTGTCCAGCTGACACCACAGGTCAATGTAAAAAAAAATGTGTCTATCTATAAGAAATGCCTTATCTTTTTCTTCAGGATAGTCCAGGATGGAGGAAAGCAGCCCAAATCCTTTTCTTTTAACAAGCACTTGGCTCCAGACCATCCCTCTACCTTTATCCAGGACACACAATGAGAAGAGCTTCTGGTACATTACGCACTTTGTATACCTTCCTTGAGGTTGGGTCTATCAGGTCTCCATAAAACTGTATAACTGTTAACATGCCCCAGATGTTCTCTCACCATTTTTTTTTTTCCTATTACTAAATCATGTGGCAAGTTTGCACTTCACACTGGTTTCTCAGTACTAATCCATACTGTAACTGTGTTCACCAAGAAGCTCTTGTTCTGCAGGTTGACAATGCCATAATATAGTTTATGCTTCAAATTAGAAGACCTACATAATCTAAGTAATTAGAATGCTGTTTCTACCATTTTGAGTGACCAGTCCTTTCCACACACAAATAACATACAGTTAAGACACCACTGGGTTTTTTTAAGTATTCTACATATCCCAAACCAGCATTTCTCAGGAGGACTTTATATGTGACAACTGAGTAAAAATATGGTAACTCAGCTGTATTTTGACTTTAACTTTTAAAACTGGGGCCACTGTAAATTTTCATCTTGAAACCACTCCTTCAGACATCCTCTGCAATGGTAAAAATAAACAAAAATCCTTAAATTCTTTCATAAGAAGATTTTTTTTTAAGTATAAAAGGGAATTGCTGATAAAATAAATAAAACTCACTCTCCCAAAATAAAATCTCTAATCTGTTATCTGTTAGCATAATGGTTTTGTTATATGTCTTTTAATAACAAACAGAAATAACAAGCAATGTTGGGACTGACTTTCACAATGCCATTTTATGTAATAGCTAAACTCTAACTCTAATTTCATATGGAATAACACGGAACACAATAGCCTGACAGTATGCCACCTAACTTTGCCTTTTTAAATGGCCACCACAAATCCTACTAGATCATGAGTTCCCAAAGCCTAAGGCATTAGTAAAGATTAGAGACCAATATCCATGTTGTCTTCACAGGGTAAGGGAGCTTGACCACTGCATGTGGGACTTGTTGCAACAACTAATCATCTGTGGTCTATGTGCACATAGCATGCCAGTCTACTGCTTCTCCGTGCAGGCAAAATCAACACAAAAAGAAGGCCAGCACATAGTTTTACAACATTTGGAATCCCAAAGGGTCAGTATCAAGACGTTCTCCACTACCATTTCAACCTTCTTCATGTAAAGATACCACCATGACTCTTCCTGCCGCTTGAATAACTAAACCAATACTTACACAACTGCTGAGAGCTGCTGACTCACAACTAATGCCACAATTGTCACGACTATGAATACGGGCTTATCAGGCAGGATTAGCTTTCGGCTGTGGGCGCGCAGGTATCTAAGCCACACTAAGTCCTTTTCTTGTGTGCTAGCTGATGCTGCTCCGACACACTGTGAGCCCATTCAGTCCAGTGAGCTGGCATCAAACTAAGGTTTTTTTCATTATGTGGAGTTAATTTTATGTCTTATCAGTGAGCTGAACTGGTTTACTGCTGGATGAGAGAACTGCCAGCATAAGGGGGAAAAAAAAAAAAAAAAAAAGGACTGGCTCATGCACATTAAGTTAGCACAGGCTGCCAGATGAGAAGTAACATTCTGTGTTGCTCCTACTAGAAATGGGTAGGTTCTGTTCACCTTTGTTCACCTCATCTATCTTGTAGGTCTACAGTACATAAGTGGAAAGAAAGGCACCTATTCCTAAATGCAGATGTTGCGGTGGGCAGGGGTAGGAAACTAAAGACAGCAATTGCAAATTGAGTTGGAGGCCAGTTTAGGTGAACGATACTTGAAAGTCTCACTTTGGAACAATGTGATAAATGCTTTTAAAAGGAAAACTTGCAAGCAATCGGCATCCTGCTTAGCTGTGTCTCATTAAACATTTTAAACTTCAGGAACAGGTCAATCACCTGGAGCTGACACTCATCCACCTTTAGAATTAGCCATTCTGTAATTCCCAGGTCAATCACCTGGAGCTGACACTCATCCACCTTTAGAATTAGCCATTCTATAATTCCAGCAGCAGGAAGTATGCACTTTTGCAGAAATAAAAGCTATTTTGTCTAGGTTTGCAACATGCATGCTGCACACTTGCATATCCTTTAAAGGTGCTATTCCCAGCCACAAACTCTGCCCTCCAGAAAGGATCAGAGACAGCATGAAAAAAATGTCTAAAACTAGTATGACGAGGCATGAAGTATCATGTTAATATGTAGTGTCTGTCACAGATTAATTTTAATGCACAAGCCCTTGGGTCACATCAACATCACAGAGTTTTCTGGGTCACCAAATTAAAAGGCATGGCATCATCTTCTTTTGACACAGAAGCAGTTCATTAAAAATATTTGTAGACGTATAGGAAAGTAATCTTGGTCAGACAAATGAAGAAGTTCTGCTGGCTTGAGTAGAGACTCGTACAGAGACAAGGTCTTCTGGGAAGAAAAGTCAAACTTGAAAATTAAACTAGATGAAAGTTCTCAGCTGGACCTTGTTCTCAGAGAGGCGAAGTACACTCTTTGTGAATGCATAAATTCCTGACATATCATGTACAGACAATAAATGCTCATTTTTTGATGGGTTTCTGAACCTACTGTACCTCTGATTTATGATGAGAACAATGTCTGTGGTCTTTCAAGAATGATTAAATTTTCCCTCCAAACAGCACTCTATTCCAAGTGTCAATTTTGATGAATAGCCTGTCAAGCCAAGATACAGTCAAAAGAGTTGAAATAAATCTATCATCACATGGTGTTTGTCATTAAGAAAACCATTTTTACTTTCTTGAGTATTGAATTCATCTGCTTCTATTTGTTACTACAGCTACCCAAAAGTATTGGAGTTTCTTGTATTATCTAAGCAAATTACTTGTCAACTATAATTGGAAAGGTTTGCAGAAAAAGTTAATTCACTCTTTTTTATTAAAGTTGTTTCAAATTTTTTTTTTAATCTCTAAAAACAAGATAATTAGAGCTCTAAGCCACTGTTACTGTCAGTCTTCACAGTAATCACCAACAACAGTTAGCAGAAAATAAAGGAGATTCTAGTGTGAAGTTACCTGAATACATAAAATATTATGGCTGATAAAAAATAGGGAAAAACCAATCAATATAACACAAGCAAATAATGATTTCAAATACAAGACTACGGAGAGGATGAACACAGACAGACATCAGACACCCTCCAAAATCTTTAATGTATCTGAAAGAAGAATGTGTACTTGTGCATTCAGCTGTTGGATTCTTGCCCCTTACACGGTAGCGAATGCAAACTCATGGACTCCAGTACAGTGTGCGTGTCATGGTAAGAACTCTTGGGTTAACCAGAGTTCGTACAGAAATTTGCTCTGAATGTGCCTGACACATCAAAAAGAATAAAGTGATGACAGAAAAAAAGCAATGTTATTAAAATGTTTATTTAACTATGATGCTATTCTGAGAACATGAGTCAGTTTATACCAAAGTCATGGCGGTTTTGCCATTCTGTTTTACTTCTCTACATTCTTTGCTTGTTCCTTTTATGTCAGTGTCCTTAAAATGGAAAACTGACCAAATAAATATACTAGCCTATAGATGCATTCATGGAATTTTAAATTTGGATATCTTTAAAAAGTGAAAAAGACTGTAGGCACATCAGAAATTAGAACTGGATACTCAAAATAAGAAAATTGAATTGCCTTCCTTATCCATACTTTGAGAGAGGTTGATGCTGCATCTGAAGGACACAGCTATTCCACAAAAAGGCATTAAGTTGGTGTAAGTTGTCTTGCCAATACCTTCAAACTCAGAGACACATGGCAAGAGAGACATTGTCCATTCTTCTTGCACCTGTTTCTGTTGCTGCTCTCTTTGACAGCTCTGTTCCTAAAAAGAATCCTGATAGCATGAATGTTTGCACACGCACTTCCCTTATGTGAGCACTCCAACTAAGTACTTCTCAAAGTCCTTGTTTGCCCTTTGACAAATATTAATTACATTATTCTTATGATTAAGCTGCAGACACTTGTGGTGCTTTTGTTTGACTAGTTTCCTTGATTTTCCCGTAGCTGATGCCTATGCAGCTAAGTAGAGAGGACAGTTTAGCACTCACCTAGATGTCTCATGAACTCATGAATTTTGCTGATGATAAACTGCAGGATATCCATAGCGTATTTGTAACACATCACTTAAAACAGTGATATGCAGGAGATCCCAAGGGCTCAGGCATTTTCCTACATTCTTCACAGCTCTTCTCTGGCTAATGCTTGTCCTTCTGCCTCCCAAACAAGAAATCTGTTTCACCAGATGCTGAAGCAGCCCACACACCTTCAGAGACAACACTACTACTTCTCAGTATTTCTGAGCTTGTATGACAGGACAGGTTACTAGACAGTGGAATAGTCTCCTGCTTACTGCAGGATACTATTGCAGGATATTGCAGTCTCCATGCAATGCTACTGCATAACCTGTCACCTTAAATCACCTTTTTAAAACCAGAAAAATGAAAAGAATAAAATTATCTTATAAACAATTTATTAAGAAATTACTAGAGTCAGATTTGAAAAAGAAATGTAAAGAAGTTTTCTTTTTACAGACATGTAAAAAAGTACTGTTTAAAGCCATCTATTTTTCAGTTGATTTCCCAGAGCTTTCCTTTCGTTCCATCCAGTTAAAAAGCTGTTGGGATGCGTGGGCAATTGAACCCAATTCTCAGCCATGATCTTTATCCCATGAATCATTTTCACTGAGTCAGGACCATCTCCAAATGGATTTATAAGCATATACCCATTTTCCCCTAGGAATTTCTTTTTGTACTCACATTTTCAAGACTACCCATGCTTCATGAATCTCATAATTAACTACAAAATCAAGTTTTCATATTCCTCTCCTAAGACTATCAGTTGACCCCTACCTCACTCTAGAAACAAAAAGATTCCCTGGGCATGGCTAGACAAAGCCATCTCCTAGCTGAACCATAAACAGAACATGCTAATGCTTTCACCAGTGCTTAACTCAACTAATAAACAAAGCATTTACCTGACTGACTGGCAAGGCAGTGTTCAGACCTCAGCACGTAATTCTCATATACTGAGAATGATCCCATACCAGCATACGAGCTAACAGGGAGAAACATCGACGTTGTTCATTACTAGCTGTGGAGAGACAATCTTAGCTACAGTAATACCCAAAGTTTGAGGTAATAATAATCCTACGGTAACTGGTGCACTGACAAAAGACTGCTGCCACAATAGTGGATCTGAAGGAGCAGAAATCTGTAGGGAAAAACTTAGGAAATTAATCAAGCTTCTGTAAAATCATGAATGAAAATATGTGAGTGTGAACTTGTGTCAGAAATTGGTTGTGCTAGTTAGTTATGCTGCAGTATGTCTCTGCATCCACATAAATTCCTTCCTTGATCATCTTTTATACCTAGGAGCAGGGATAGTAACTAAACTTGTGAAAACTGCATTCATAATGATTTTTGTTTGAAGTATTTGAGGCCAGCATCTCTAAATCTGGTCTTCATAATCCAACTGATATTTCCAACAAAGTTATAGCAATAAAGATAAAATTATTTTGAAGCTAGAATGATTTGTCTTTGCTATAAATATGACAAATAGTGACATTGTCACAGACAGTAAGATTGAGATACAAAAGAGTGCTACTTTCTTTTTACCAAGAGCCAGCTCAAGGCTCCTGAGATATATAACATGAGCTTTGCCATGAAAGAAGACGCCTCACGACCTGTGCAAGGACTGGGCCACTCCTTTTAGGTAAATGGTCGTAGGGAAAGGAGAAGAGGGAGAAGAAGCAGACAGCACAGGAATATAAAGGGTAACTGAAGCAACCTCTGTGAGGATCTCTCTCCCTACTTCAGCAGAAGATAACACCTTATTCATCCATTACTTGAAAGTAATGGTAGCACTAGCTGACAATCTGACTTTTCAGGGATGCCAATTAGATAAAGTGGTCTGTCTGCTTTTTCCATCACAATCATTGTGCCTAATTTGCCTCTATTTAGAGCCAGGCCTGTCCTTTAACATCTGATTTCCAGGATTGCACCCTTGTCATATTGCAGCGGCTATGAATCCACCAGCCAGAAATTATGCTCTCCTCAAATGTAATTTGTGCAAAAACGTGGGAACAGGATGAAGCTGTGTCATTAAGCAGTCCTATCGGCACCACGTGGCACCATCCAGTCATGCCATGCACTTTGCAATGAAATAATAACCCCAGTATTGCCTTGAGCATTGGAAATGCTACTGGATATGTCGGGGGCAGTTCACTACTGAGAAGAGCCCGAAGTACTTCATACAGATTTAAATGCTTCATCAAAATGTATTTTATGTATCCAGGGACATGCAGAGCAAGGAAAGGGCGAAAGAAAAGTAATAGAAAACCCCTGTCTCCACAGATGGAGACTCCACAAATTCTCTGGCCAATCTGTGCCAGCACTTGACCACCCTCACAATAAAGAAGTGTTTTCTTGAGTTCAAATGGAATTTCCTGTTTTTTGAATTTGTGCACATTACATATTGTCCTGTCAGTGGGCTCTACTGAGAAAAGCTTTGCTCTCTCATCTTCTTTCCCTCCCATCACGCATTTATTCACATTGATGAGATCCTCCCTAAGCCTTCTCTTCTCCACGCTGAACAGGCCCAAGTCTGTCAGCCTTTCCTCATATGGCAGATGCTCCAGTGGCTTCATTATCCTAGTGGTCCTGTGCTGGACCTGTTCCAGTAAATCCACATCTCTCTTTTACTGGGGAGCCCAAAGCTGGACTCAGCACTCAAGATGTGGCCTCACCAGTTCTGTGTAGAGGGGAAAGATCATTTCTCTCAACCTTCTGGCAATTATCTTCCTCATGCAGCCCAGAATACTGTTGGCCTTTTTTTGCCGCAAGGGTGCATTACAGGGTCGTGGTCAGCTTGTTGTCTACCAGGTTCCCAATGTCCTTCTTTACAAAGCTGCTTTCCAGCCAGTCAGCTCCCAGCATTTATTAGTGACGAGGGTTATTCCTCCCCAGATGCAGGACTTGGTATTTCCCCTTGTTCAACTTCATCAGATTCCTCTCTGCCCATTTCTCCAGCCTGTCCAGGTCCCTCTGAATGGCAGGACATTCCCTCTCCTGCATCTGCCACTCCTCCCAGTTTTGCATCGTCTGTGAACTTCCTGAGGGTACACTATGTCCCAGCATCCAGGTCACTAATGAAGATGTTAAACAGCATTGGCCTTAGTATTGACCCCTGTCAGTAGTCCAGTCACCACTAGTGACTTGCCTCCAACTGGACTTTGTGCCACTGATCACAGCTCTCTTGGCCTGGCCATTTAACCAGTTATCAACGCAGATCACTGTTTATTTTTCCAACCTGTATTTCATCAGCTTGTCTATGAGAATATTATGGGAGAAAGTGTCAAAATCCTTACTCAAGCCGAGGTAAACAACATCAACTGCTCTCCCCTGGTCCACCAAGCCAGTCACCTCATTGTAGAAGGCTATCAGGTTGGTTAAGCGTGAGTTCCCCTTTGTAAATCCATGCTGACTACTGCCAATCACCTTCTTGTCCTTGAGGTGTTTGGAAATGGTTTCCAGGAGGTTTTTCTAGGCGAGGCTAGGAAACCTCCACTAAAAACATCTCTAATCCTCGCTAGAACTGGAGTGAGAAGAGAAAGTGGGAAGTAAGAACACCAGTAGGTGAAACTACTGGTAGCATGATAAACAGCTGTGCACACAGGTTTTTCACTTCAATACCTTGTTGCTAGCAAAACACCTTTGGAAAGGCAGAAAGTATGCTGTATTAGGTCATGACATAAGTACTTTCAAATAGTTAACTTGCTTCAGGATGGATTTAAGTAGTTATTTTTAGGTTCCCAGGTTTGACAGCTCTGGCTAAGATCTCTCACTTTTTCCACGAACACATGATTACAGCCTAAATATTTTTTCTAGAGAACTTTCTCCCCAAATTAGAAACTATTTCAAGTCTTTTAGTTGATGATCTGAAACCTAGTAGTGAACTGTGTTCTACAAGCGCACCAAGCAGGCTGCCAGACAGGGTCTTGAGAAAAAATGTGGCGGAAGAGGGGATGTAGCAAAGAAAAGAAAAAAAGAAGTAAGAGTACTGCTGTCCCGCATGCTTAGTTCTCCATAGGTGAATAAACAGAGATTCAAAACTGTTCAAACTGTCATAGAGACATTCCTTTCTTTTAAAAGCAACAAAAAGCATTATTCTCCCTTTTAAATAGCTGGTCTGTTGTTAGCTCTTCTGTCACCATGGAGACTACCACTGCTGTTGCTGCTGCTGCTGATTTTCTCTAACTGGTCAGCATGTTTGTACCATCACCTAATAGCAACCTGAGTCACCAGTAGAGAAGTTTATATTTATTCTGAATGAATGTCAGTCTAGTAAAAGAAATGCATTTGGTTTTGGTTTTTCTATTTTTATACTGCTGCTTATTTTGTATCATATATAAATTCGTATGAATTTACTTTCCTTATTCTCAGTCCAACACAAATTCCAGGGCTGATACAAGTATAATTAAGGGACTGCTGCTCTCACTGCAGGTGGTCCCACCTGTTTTTATTCTTATCTTTCACTTATTAAATGGGATAGAAAAAATTACAATGACTTAGTGCAGTCAGCTGAGAACACAATGTCTGAATACCTTCCCCAAAGTAATACTGACCAGACACTAAATCTCATTGAACCTGCATTCAGTTTCTTCCTGATAAGAGTGGAGAATGATACTAAGTATAATATGTGATGTTCTCCAACAAACACTGTCCAATGGATTTACAGATATATTTAAAAATCAGAAATATCTATTTATTTTCAGGTATTGAATCATATATAAAAATTTAAGCATTATTTACATAGTTATTTATAAATCACTAACATAATTTCAGAAGTAGGCTTCCAGCACCAGCACCGTGAGAGTTTCTGCTTTTCTTTTGTAACAACCTCAATGTAGACAACAGTGGCTTTATTCAAATTCTGTGGAGTATTTTAGATACTACATTCAGAAACGTAAAATAACTTGGGGAGCATTACTCTTCGTTTTAGTATTGGCTTCTTCGCAAGAGGAATAAAAGTACAGAACGTCTCTGAAGTGATAATGAGAGCGTAAAGGATTGAAAGCAGAGAAAGAAAAGTTCTAAAATTTCCTTGCTCAGACTGCACCAAATGAGATTGCTATGGTCATGAGAAAGAGAAGACACAATACAGCCTCTTTTGGTTACCCCTTTGGATACCCAGCCTTCATTTATTCACTCCTGGTTTCTTGCCTGAAACTAACTTCCCCTATAGCAGCAAATAATGTTTTTCATCTTTCCTAGAAACGCAGGATTTGCCACTGTAACATGGATGACTCTCGACACAGTTCATGTTGCTCACACTTTCATCGTATTTTGGCTGGACCATGGTAATGGGACACAGATGGACATGCAGCCCTCAATGCTTAGGAATTGCCAACTAGTAAAGATCGCTACAACACACCTCCTCTGCAGAATATGTTACTATGAGCTAATCAAGCCCTTTTCTTGTTGACTGTTACTGATTTCCATGAAATTTCAAATCAGGTACAAGACCTTGTCCCTTCAAGTTTAAGAACTTGTAACACTGCAATATGACAATTCTGTTTAATGACAGCATCTGCTGTGGCACAACAGAAGGTTGAGGAGACAAAACTCATCTAGACTTGGAATGTGACTGGGAATTTGAGCATGAACTTTCTGAATAGTTATGAAAAGTCACAGATCTTACTACTTTCTCTTCCTAGAACAGAGGATACTGCTTTGACATCACCTTGTCTGGCAGATACACAATGTGTACCTTTTAAGGAACCTAATTAAAAATAAAAAATTTAGCAAGTTTCAATCACCACGGACAGTGAAATGACTGAAAGATACTGCTGACCCCTTGCTTCATTGGGTGAAGATAAAGAAACCGCTGAGGAAATATATGACAAACATTAGCTATATTGGCTACTGAAGAGAGCGCAGGTGTTGGTGATGAGCAAAAGTTGCACAAAGTGGTGACCACTCAGCTGAACTTAACAAAAAATGCTTAGTTTCCCCACTGAGAAAGCACAGAACAAAACATTTTAACTAACACAGTGGAACAGTGGAAACAAAGTATATTCTTGCTTAACCAGGACTTTGAATAAGGAACTGCCTTTTTGTACCTCTAAAATGTAAAAACTTTTTCATGAACAACAGCCCAGAATATCAGCCATTAGACTGGACAAATAATGATCTAACCCTGAAGCTTCTTAGGCCAGCAAAATTTTGTAATGCAGACCAAAAGAAATTGCGCTGATCAAGTCCACGAAAACATCATCCCTCTCTCCAGGCTACTTCTGCTTTCAGCCTCAGTACACACTTTGGGTCTACAACTCCAAATCTCACTCCTCCTGAGCAAGCATCACTGATTCATTTCAGATCCAACAACACATTACTTGCTGCACAGTTATGCAGCTTAAACAGAAGGGCATTCCTCAGTCTTCCTCATGTATCCCTTCAAAAGACCATTACCAGAAGGGATATCAATCATCTGTCTAAATAACACCCAGATCCTGTACTGGCTACTCACCTGAAATGTGATTGAAATCTCCTCAGCCTGCTAGGATCTGTATCTCACACATATTTCTACCTCGGACACTTCACCCAGCACACCTTGATCAAAAACAGAAACAGAAACCTGATGAATGAATAGCATAAACAGAATTTTTCTGTTCTTTTACAAAACTTGGGTGTTGAAATCCAGGTGTAAGATAACCTGAACACCTACTTATCATCTAAGTTTTCGTTAGTAAAATTCCTGAGGTGGTTAAAGCTCTGTTCTGGGATAAATGTGCCCCAGTATTTTGTCAGTGTTGAACAGCTTGGCGTGACCTGTACATAAGGGTTCTTCCTTACATATAACCCCACCGCAGTCCCGCTCAAAATGATGCGGTTCCTTAATGCACATAGTGCTTTACCACACCTTCTAGAGACCCATCATTGGGTCCTGCTCTCAGAAACATACTGGTGGACATGATTTGACTCTAAACAGTATCCAGAACAGGAAAAGCTGTTTAATTTACAAGCAGCACGGTCAACTTCAGGGCTTCAGGGCTTCAAACAGTCTGTTTCCCCAAGGGTACTCTAATCAGCAGGCTAGAAACTGTGCCACAGTGAAACAGTAGTAGCCCCTTATATGTAAAAGTGATATTCAGTATTGAGAACAAGCTGAACATCCCAGCTCAAGTCAATACATAATTAAATGAGCATTCCTGACTAGATAAATTCATTGGTTTTACTCTAGATACTGTCTCTTACACATTAATTTGGCAACTGTAGTTAAACTGCAGTTTTGAATTCACTAACTTATTCTGCTAACCAGTATTTCCACTACATAAGCTTAAGCACTCTAAAACAAAGACTAGCACCTTAAAAATGTGTGGATCTCTCAGATGGATAGTGTCAGCAACTTCTCACAGTCAGTGTTTATTCTTGGATTCACCATTCTCACCTTGATGCTTTTCATCGGGCCTTTTAGCTGGGGAAGAAGGAGGCATATCTATTTATTATGCCGATATTTAGCAAAGCATCGATAAACTCAGAACTTTATATGGTCAGTTGAAGATGTACCCTAGATTAAAAACTAAGTATGTTGGATTTTGATAATGACTTAGATTTGGAAATCTACTGAGCTGGATGTGGTATCTCTCCCAATAAAAAACTCAGCTCAAAGGATATTTCTGTCAGTTAGTCTCTATTTTTTTTATCTGTAAGTGATTTCAAAAGAATAATTGTCGATTATATATAAGTAAACTATGCAGACAAAAGCTGCACTCAGAAGTGAAGAAATTCTATATGTACAACTGCAGATGAACTACATACATCCTAGATCTGTAATTTGAGACAGCCCAGGCCTGATCATGAGTCCAGGCCTTTGAAGTAAGATTCAGTCAGTTCATGAATCATAGGCAGGTTATCAACAAATATTCACCTATGTTTTGGTAGGGTTGAGCTTTTCATTTTCTGGAGCTGGAGTCTTCAGCTACACAAGAAACAAAATCATCAGCACAGTGAAGGAAACAAAATTTTCTTATCATGGTCATCAATGGAATAATCTTTCAGCCTAGAGTAATTAGTCTTAAATCTATGCTTCTAACTGAAACAGTTAACAGTTCCAATTATCTCAAGTGTTGATGTCTCTAGACTAAGGGCAAACGTGACGTTGGTTTATGTTTGTGGACAAACACACTGTGTAGGTATCAGTCTCCTAGACCTAAGACATGCAACTGAGACCTTATCACACTTTTCACTATATCAGTAAGCATTTAAATAAAAAGAGATTTTTATAAACTGAACAGAATACACATTGAAAATCTTTAGACATGGTAAAATAACTGTTATGAGGATATCAGCTACTGCAGCATTAGGCTAATGACTGAGAGTCTTTCTACTCAGCTTCCTTTTATGCAAGTATTTCATAAAAATAATTGCAGAGGTTGTAACCTATGCCAAGTATGTTTTTAGACTTACACATTGGATAAAGCCCTGTTTTCTACAATCTTCATCACAATCAATAGTGCCCTAACTATTTGAACTCCCTCCCCAACATGCAAATTATATTAATTAAAAGTCTTCTTCCCTGCGCTAATCTCATTCTGAAATATTAAACCTGATTTTTTTTTAATCTAATTTACTTCTTATAGCGTATTACATGTTTACTTTTTACACTTTGCTGGCTGAATCAAGATTTGTGCAATACTAGTATAGAGTTGTTAAGGTATTTGTGTGGCTGAACTGACTGTTATGATTTTTTTTTCTCCTTTGCATCACTCCTGGCCCTTTTTCTAATTCGGAAAGACTGAAAAATCAACATTCTAATGAGAAATTATTGTCACAATCAACACACACATTTGCGACTATCTTGCTAGTGTTATGCGTGCATAACTAATCAATACATTAAGCTAGAAGAGACCCCTGGAACTGGTTTCATTCTCTACAGATGTTTATGAACGTAGCAAGACAAGTCATTGAGTACAGGAAGACATTTGCAACTCAGAGCTCAGGAATAAAAGAAGTCCTACCCAACAGGTCTTTACAGACCATGTTGCTGGCAAACTTAAATGCTTCTATCAAAGCTGATCACTGAAAAGACAATGAAGGCTTCATTTTAAAAAACAACAGAGAAACGTCAGAATAAAGGCGGGAATGAGAGTAACAGAGGGTCTCCCTAACAACTGCATGACAAGTCCGGCTGGTTCCTGTCTGAAACAGGCAAATCCAACTGGCTGAGTGCAGAGCCCATCCCAACCATCTTTCACCCACTTCATTTCCAGCCACCGTTAGCGCTGTCTGGAGTACTGTGATGGTTCCCAGAGAGACCAGGAACCCTTTCCTCACTGCCGGTGCCCACTTCATCAGTTACAATGCCGGCACAGAAAACTGAGGTGCGTCTTCTCTCAGGAGTACATCTGCACGTTAAACAAAATTCAGCACTAATGTCACCTTGGAAGTGGAAGGCTGACGCTATTCACACACAGTGCATAAGTAATTATATATGTCTTATTCCTCTCAGGAATCAGAGCCATGACATACTCATGGAGCAAGGAGATCTTGTAAAATCTGGGTTTATGATACAGCAAGCACATCAGCTCCATTCATTTGAGGACTGGATCCCAGAGTGACAGTCCCACCATAACTGGCATTTAGGAGAGTGAGGACAAGGTTTCCTCCACGACAGAACAGAGCGTTCTTATTAAAGGTCTGATCTGAAACCAACGGAGAGACTCCCATCAACTTCAGCACATTTTCCATCATGCTTTTCATAATCTCACCGTGTGATACAGTTTTGAGCAATACATGAAGAAAACATGTATTACATTTAATATCTTCGAAAACAAATAACCTCTTTCTTTTTTAAAATAGTTCAGATGGCTTCTAGCACAGTCTTCCCCCAGCTCTCAGGTGAGCACTTTGGGGATGTATCTGCAGTCCAGAGCTGGCCCTCTCAAACCTTTCATATTTGGAATTTCTACTTCCTTGGGCACAGAGAGTTAATTAAAACACTTATTCAGGCAATGGTAAGTGACAGTTCAGTGACAGCTACACATGACAGTCAGGCTGAGAAAATCTAAACATGAAATCTGAACATGGAAAAAAAAAAACCTGAACACAGCTGCATAATTTCAAGAGGCTAATTCTACATTTTGCTTCACGTTCTTGATATCTTATACATGCAGTGTGTCACTCAGATCAAGGGAACTCGGGGAGAAACTAATAACTCATTCAGACAAAAAACAGTTAGAGGGGGCTGGAAGGAGTACAAGAAAGAAGCCTGTCATGTCTTTCATTCACAGGTCTTCAGTATTTCATCTTCTCTGTTAGATTTTCTAGCACAGAAAATCTTTTTATCACTCTTTTGCTTTCTCTTTGCATATTGTATATTATTACATCAAAGGGAGCCAGGAAAAAACTGGGCCAAATTTCATATTCAGACCAAACATATCTTCACAAGACTAGCAAGGTTGAATAGGAATTAAATTGACCTGTCCTTATTAATTTCAATGTATTTCATATAAACAGCAACACTGTACAGTAAAATTCATTTGAAATATTACTTTATTAATTGTTGGCTTCAAATATCCCAGAGCGGATTCAGCCCATGTTACATTTTAATTGTAGTTGAGATGAAGAGTGACTGGATTAGATTCAATCTATGTGTAATTGAAATTAATGAATTTGGCTAATGAAATATTTATAGGTGACCTTTCCCTGAATTGATAAAAAAAGCCAGTTTTGTTTAAAATATCTTTGATATTTACACTCTGGGGTTAGATTTAAATTATTCCTTTACATAAGAAAGCTAAATAGACATCTGTTACTCCTGTAGATTGGCAACAAAATTAGCGTATTGCAGTTTTCTCCTGCCAGACATATTTAGTGCTTCTTGTCAGGTATACAAGTGCCATTCCCAAAAGTTAAAAGTCTTACAGAAAATCATTAATGCACTTGTTTGTATGTGAATAATTTATTCTCATTGTGGTCCACCCACCAATTCTACTGACATTTAAATGTGATCTAGTCTCAGGCATGTTGCCATTAATATTAAAGCAATGTGAAACTAGGACACAGGCCCATGCTGCATTAATTAAATTCTTATCAAATTGAAGTATGTTACCATTGTCAGAATTAGCAATGCAGAAATGCTAATATGATTCTCCATGGATTACAGTTGCATACTCCACTTTGTTAGAGCTCTGGTCTTACAATGACTATTATGAAGCCCTGGCTCCAAAATACTGACCTAGCAACTTTGTAAACTTTGAAATAACCAGCATACTTATCTCTACTTAGCCAGATATGGAACTATATTAAATTAAAATCAGATAGAAAAATGCATTAAAACTCCCTCAATGTATTTTAAAATGTTGAGATGACATAAAATGATAGCATTTATTGAAGTCAGAATCCTCCGTGTCTTACTCATGCGATTAGCCCAATGCTGTCTGAGGGACCCTTCGTTTAAGAAAGGTGAAAGACATTTGGTCTTTAAAAACTCCTCTTTCCCTTCTCCTGCTGCCAGTGGTTTCACACTCCCTGGAATGTATAAAAGAGGAATAGCATCTGTGAGATACAAAGTTAATCAATGTCTTGCTCACCTGCGCATGGGTAAAACCCACTCTGCAGCGTTGCACAGTTTTAAGCGTTGTACTTCAGAAAAGATGTGGACCTACCAAAAGGAATTAAGAAGCAAATAACAAGAATGATCAGGTCTAGAAAACTTCATCAAAAGATTGAGAAAAACCAGGACTGTTTAGCTTAGAGAAGACTGAGGGGAGGCAGGATAACAGTCTTCAAATATATAAAGGGCAGTTGTAAAAGAAATGCAAGGTTTTTATCTCCGTATCCACTCTGACAATGGAAAGAGAAGTAATGGCTTAAAAAGCAGCAGGGGACAAGCAGAAAACATTTGAGGGGAAAATACAACTTTCTAGTGGCAAGGACAGTCAGGCGATGAGGCAGACTGCATGAAAGTATTGTAGAATTACCACCCCTGGATGTTTCCAGAGCACGCTAGGCAAATACCTATCAAGAACAGAGTAAGCCTATTTGGTCCTGTTTCATACCCAAGAGACAGAGTGGATGAAGCCTTGCAATCCCTTCTTGTCCTATTTTTTATGATTCCATAAACTTATGTGGGGTTCTTTTCAAAATCTAAGTATCTACAGCAGCTATTTCAAAGACCAACAGTTTGCTTTCCCACAAAGTAGATGAGACCAACAGTGACACTATCATCTCCAACAAACGCACATCCCGGTTCACAGGAGGACACGTGTTATATCCAGGCATTCGATTATATGTGATACTCCAAGGTTTTACTGGAAAAAAAAATCCTGTACCATTAGCTTTATATCAGTTAAATTTCGGAGAACGTACGACAGAAAGGCAAATAGGGAGGTGACAGCTTTGTGCACAGAAGTAAAAAGAAACAATAAAGTCTTTGCCCTGCCAAATATGCTTTCTAAGGACTTAATGTTTACTAGTTTAGGAGGCTTGGTCAGAGGGTTAGATGGATTTAACTCTTGGCAAAACATTCTGTGACATCCATTTTGCCAGCTGTAAGTTATAAAGTGCTAAGAAATATGAACATGAAAGCAAGAAGGACCATTTTAAAGCCTTTAAGTATCCATTTGTATACCTCCTGCAGTGTTTGTCTCTTAATTTTCCTCTTTTATGAATTTAATGTGTAGGTAATCACTGGTCCAAATATCTCTAAATACAGTGCATTTTAAAACTGCACATTATCTTTATAATAGGAGATTTCAGATAAACAGTTCTTGGCTGGTCTCTAGAGATACAGAGAGATCACTATAAAAGAGTGAAATCCAAGGCAGCAGAAGCAAAACAACAAAGAAAACATTATGGCCACCATATAGATTTACAGTAACAAAAGTTATGCATTGCAGATTGACAAGCGTAGCCTTGAATGAATAAATGTAATAAGGAAAGAAAAAGGTCAGCACGTGTTCTGGAGTGACAGTTTTCCCTTACACTTTATGGGGGGCTTGCACTTGTTCTTCAGCACGGGGAAACTCCAAATTCGAAACTAGCAAATGGGAGCTTCTACCCTACTTGTCCATTTCCTTGTTTTATTTCTTTTTAGAGCTGCATTTCACTGTGATATGGAGTTCCCCAGTTAAAAATACGAAGCTGTTGCTCTCCTTGTGTCCCTCCCCCCCCCTTTCCCTCAGAGCAGATAGTGCAGAAGGCAGAACAAAGAAACTTTGCTTAGAGAAAAATGGGAGATCTGCATGGAGAACCATGACACAATCTATTCTGACACAAAACAGAAACTAGACTTTTTGAAACTCCTCAGGGGTGGAGAAAAAATACCATTTATTCTAATCAAATCACAGTATCTAAATAACAGGGAAGACCGCCGGATTTTGCAGCACCCCGGACCAATGAGCAGGAGCCCAGCAGGTCTGGGAACTATGACCCCAGGCAGGATTACTGACGCTTCTCAAGTCCGCCAGTTCCAGAGCTTCACCATCAATAACCTGGGAGTCCTGAGACCCCTGTCAGGGACGGAATTTGGAGCTTCCTGCTCCAAAGCCAGAGCTGAATCTACAAGAGCCCTCCCTGGACCTCAGGCTCTCCCAGATCCCAACCTCCCAGCTTGCAGGAAGCAGGCTGGAAGTCTTGAAATCACTGACTCGGAGGCAATGCGTCTAGTACAGCTTCCTGGAAATTAGAAAACTCAGAAGCTTCTCATGCTTACATTTTGCTGAAAGTTTGTAAAAGCACGTAAATATTTGGGTTTCAATACACTGGTGCCTTTGAAGACCAAGACTTTGTCAAAAAGTTCCTGCCCATCTCTAAACATGGTTAGCCTTCACAGCAGGAACTAAGTGGCCACTTGAAGACTTGGCCACTTGCTCAGTAATCAAAATACAAATGAAACCAAAAATATAACAGTTTTCCAATATTAGTTTCTTTAGCTGCACAGCCGCACTGCAGCAGTCACTGGACAGACAGAATAGCAACTACAAAGAAAATTAGGATATGGCAGAAAGTTACATACCCACTGCTTTGACTTTACTTCTACCTTTCAGCCGCTAATCCATAGTTTTTAGTGCAACATTATTATGCTGAGACAAGACAATAACAACTTTATTAGAAAGTATTCCATCTGTATTCCCTGTGTTTGAACAGATATTGACAGCCTGCGTAATGTGTAAGAGTCTTCTTTTTCGCTCTCCTTTGTAAACCCACTGCTTGGAAATTCTGCATCTATCAGTGTTGCCATGGTGACACCCCCACAAGACCATCCATGACCTCCCAAGACACTTGGCACCTACCCATGATTCTGCACAATCTACATCAAAGAGAACTAAGACCAATTACCATATGGATTTGTAATTATTATTTTAGTAATTAAATATATATTGGAACATACACATGGCCTAAGGTATTGAGCACAGACAAGAGGGTGAGGGATCTGAATTCTAATCTTGGGTTGGCTGACTACTTGGACAAGTTTGATTTTCAGAGGTGCTGAGCACTTACAGCTCACCAAGACTTTAAGTGGAATACTAAATGCTCCACACTTCTAAAATTCAGGTCTTTAACCTCTCTGTCCTTAATTTTCCATTTTGCAAAACACAGTCACTTTTGCAAATAATTATGTGGTTTCTAGTCAAAATGAACTACACAATTACAGAGTATTATTTTTACCCTTAATAAAGCACAGATTGTATAGCAATATAATCCACGTTTATTATTTTTCAGAAAAGCAGAATGTTCCCAGTCAGAAAATTATTTTATTTGAAAGGCCACATTTACTTTAGCAATTCTGAATCTGCAAAAAGAAAATGAGAAAGCTTGGAAACTTCCTTTGCAAGTCATAGATAATTCTCTTCCTAATTACTTTACCTGTTGCTAATGAACCCTTACTTCATTAAGTCTATTCTGGGGCTAATGCATACCTGAAAGGACCAGCTCTGATACATTTTTATCCCCATGTATAGTATACTGGATTTCAGCTGAGCTAAATTGATAAAGTGATAGTATTGTATCTTCCTAGATGATGGTAAGAAAGCAGGAATTGTAGATAAGTGAAAACATGTCTGAAAATAAACAGCACAGTAATTCAGACAGGTTGTGTGCAAGCTGACCTTTTACAAGTTCCTTAATATTTGTGTGTGTGCATGTGTATGTATATAAACATATACACATATATGCATGTATGAAGCATCTGGATAATATCACACGAAGCTTAAATATTGGCAAAGGGCCACATTCTTCATTACCAATGTCCATGCCAAGTGCTTTAACAAAAGTAGGTTTATTGCTTTCCCTACAAAATCATCCTGTCGAGACTACCTGAGCTAAGGTAGCTCCACAGCCACATTGAAACCTTCCCCTTTCCTCAGAAGTGAAACACTCTGACCAATGAAAGGGGTGAATTTCCTGAAACAAATTTGGTCTTCTTTCTCCTGCATGGCTGCAGGGCCCACATCAAGGTAAGGCCAGGTACAGCTCTGCGCCTCAAAGCATCCCACAGCCTTTCCTCTTGTATGCTAGAAGACCATTTCTGCAGTTACAAAATCCTTCCAGGGCAAAGGGAAGACTTTAGGACTTGTGCCTCAAGAGATGCCTATCTACCTCCTACCAGCAGTGCTATGTGGCGTCTCAGCTTCGGAGATGAATTCGGATGAATTCCTATAGAATTATAGTAGAAAATGCACAGCAGGAGCAAAAGACTATTTTACGGGATCTGAATCCAATGGCTTTCTTTAATAAAGACAGACCTGTGAGCTATTTCTACCACTGACTGTTGTTTAACATCGTGGAGTTAATTAGGTCAAACCAAAAATCAATGCATCACCATCTACTCTGTTAACACCAACAGTCTGTGGTTTGTTATGGAAGGCAATATACATGATTTAAAATGAAGGCAGTTCACCGCCCTAGGAAGGAATATTGTGGTGACTCAAAAGGAGTCAAGGTCTACTGCATGTGTGCTCAGAGAAGGCTTCAACGTGAGTTAAGTTAGTACTAACCACATCTGTAAACTTGCCTGGCATCCTTGCGTAGTTTCCAGGTAGTATTCCTGCTGTCACTCAAACAGATCATGCACTTGGTGTGAGCTGTCCAGACTTAAGAACTGGTATAGCAAAAGGCTCAGGTAAATTACTTTTGAATTTAAGTGAGAGGTGAAAGGATTTAAGTTCAAAATCCATATTCAATTCTCCATTACACTAGTGTAAATCCACAATAACACTGTCAGGAAAGTTATTTCAGACTCATACTTGCTTAACTGTGATGAGAATCCAGCCTTGTCATTTGAATTCAGTCAAAATTAGACATGGAGCTGTGCGCCTTTTTTTGTTACTAAATGATTAAACTATGTCAGGCTTTTTACAATTTAGTGCCTGTTTCAGATTGCCGACTTAGAACATGATATAAAAATATTCAGTGTCTATCCAGTGCTCTTTCATTTTAATTCAAAATACATGCATTATTCATACCAAAAGTTTAATTGAAGTCCCTGGAATGCAGAAGAGATATAGAGAGTTACTGACATCACGTATGTAAGACTTAGCCACAACAAGGTATAATAGAAATAGGAAAGCTGTCTACTGTTGTAAATGAGAAAGGTAAATGAGCTAGGACTCCAAAATGCTTACTAATAAGGATTAGGACCTGCAGCAAAGTATAATTGTTTCACTGCGGGCCCAGCCTGCTCCCTGCTGTGCTGCAGATGTTCCATTAGCGTTTCACCAAAAGCGGTGGCCACTAGGATTCAGTAGCACAGTGTGGTGCAATCTAATAGACATATCTGTCATTTATTCAGCAGCAAATGGGTTAAAAATTCTTCATACCCAGAAGCTCCACCATTCTTTTCAGAAAAAAAAAAAAAAAATGAAGTAAGCAGCAACCCACCACACCTTCCTGCCTGACGTTACGTATTTCTCCTTTGCCAAAGCATCAGTCTATTCAGATAGATTGCATTGTGATTGCATTGGGAACTGCAATCACACCATTTAATTTTGTTCATTTCTACCAAGTGCAGCACACATTCAGCTGTTTCCTTTTCTTCTTCTGTATGTTTCCTTTGGCTCTACTGTCTCTTCTACAGCTTTCAAGCTAGCAAACCTACAGCAAACATCTGCATAGGTCTTTAATGCAAACGTAACTTACCTATTGTGCCTTACCTATTAGTTCAAGAAACTAACACCACTGAATAGGAAATCAATTTCTTGGAAGTTAACGAGCAATATATTCCATGGTATATTGTTACAAGGGATGGTTATACATTTCCCATTTAATTCCAATCTAACACTTTAAAGATGACGAGCACACATGAATTATAAGAAAGCCAAAATAGGAAGACTATTATGTAAAAATTGGGCTATGCCATTCACCTTGACAAACAGATGCAACATTCTGACAGCTAGTCACCCTGGGCTTTTTCCTCTGCATCCACCCAAGTTTCATGCTGACCTATTAATTTTAATCACTTGCTGGACCCCCATTTAATGGTTCAATGAATACAGTGCACTGGTGCTTTTCTTTGCATAATCAAGAGGTTCGGTAAGCAAAATAATTGGGCTATGCCATTCACCTTGACAAACAGATGCAACATTCTGACAGCTAGTCACCCTGGGCTTTTTCCTCTGCATCCACCCAAGTTTCATGCTGACCTATTAATTTTAATCACTTGCTGGACCCCCATTTAATGGTTCAATGAATACAGTGCACTGGTGCTTTTCTTTGCATAATCAAGAGGTTCGGTAAGCAAAATAACTTTTTTAACTTAATATACCAAAAGGTTTCTGTAAACGTTATAAACATTTCAACATTTTCTTCATTAAAATCCCCTTATCTAAATGATTTTTAGACTAAGCTTTATGCCTTTGAACAGACCTATGAATATATTACCTGCTCCCAACCATGCCATACCTGAATTCACAGTCACTCTTCATGAGGCATATCCTTAATAAGAATAAGGAGCCTAATCCTGTGAGATACTGAGTCTTTTTTTAAGAGAAGATGAAGCCATTCTTTTTCAACCTCTTACCAGCATACTCAAACTACACTCCCTCTTTTCAGGAGCCATTCATTCTTTTCAAGGATCAGGTTCTGTTTCCTGAAAGCCTGATGGTTTTAGGATTATAATTAATCCTACAGTACTTTGAACACTAAAATCTACATTGCTTCATAACTCCACTGCAAAGAAAAAAATCATTTGCTTCAGCCAGCCAATTTTGTGGCCTTCTAGAAAAAAGGTGTATTTATAATGCATATTCTTAATTAATACTTTCTGTGTTCAGACAGCTCATACACATTTTTCTTCCACCTGAACTACTATGATTCCTCTGCACATCCTCCTTTAGCTGAAAGTGAGAGAGAAATTTAAACACTCGAAGCAGAAACTAAACTATTACTGCACTTAAAAGAGCCAAGGTAGAGTAAAATGAAGTGAACTGAACTTTAATGTCAAAACCATGATAAAAAAGGCCATTTCTTGGCCATTTTACAACTAGTTCAGAAGCTGATGAATAGGAAATTACAGTAGAGCTGCTCAAAAGTTTAAATTCCCTTCTCACAGGGAATTCTGACATTTCAAAGAATATTTCATTCTTGTTAAGCTCAAAGAGGAAATCTCAGTTTTTCCTCTACCAGAATAAGGATCCAGATCCTCAGGTTCTCATCATGAAAACTACAAATCCAGAAATTTTAACTCATCTAGTTGATCAAGCCCTTCCTCTTTGTTAAGGTGGCCAAGCCTCTTTGAAAGCTCCCTCGGTTTCCATGCTTTTGAATTCACGGTAGGCAATCTGGAAATGCTAAAAACGTCAATTTAAGTAGAGCTTCTTTGTGCCTCCAGCCTCCCTGTTGCGAAGCTTTGATTCAACCGGAATTTTGCTAAGAGCCAGGAGCCAAGATCTATCTGACACATGAATACCCAGCCTTGCCTTGGAAGCCTCAAATCTCTGATCTCACAGTAGCACACTGAACACGTCCTGGCGGCAGCTCCAGGAGGCAGCCCTTAGGATCCTGGACAAAACCTCCAGACCTGCAGCACCGAAGTGAAATTTAACATTCTGAGATATCATCCGTAATTATTACAAGGTAATAAACATTTCCGATTTGTAAGATTTATTATTAGGTATCCTTCCGCCCATAGAAGTTCCTTGACTGGTAGCCTTGAAGAGCAAAGAGCTCCTCTCAATCACAGGGTGGATATAGGACAGAAATGGGGATGGGAGTTGATGCATGCAGCATCACTAACTTATTTCCACATATGTCAGAGCCAGACTCTGAATTCAGTAGAAACTGGATGAAGACTCCTTTGAGGCTACCTGATGTGGGTGTTCATACACTGGCAGAGGACTTCGACTGTCTTGGCTACCAAGCAGCCATGAGATGATAACATGTTTGAATCACTTTTACAGCAGCTGGAGAGGAGCCAGCAATCTACAGATAAAGGGCTACAAGTGACTTAACGTACCCATTAAATATGTCCTATTGTTAGCAGTACCGAAGATTAATGAGCAAAATGAAAGTGAAAAGATAACACTGGTAGGTGACAGTTTTACTTAATCAAAGAGCCTCTGGGGCTTGTAGAAGTACGCCAGGGTCACAGGGATTTATTTTCTTCCTTGTTTGTTTAGACAGATCTGTTTTGCAATGCTGGTATAGAGACTCCTTATATTTACACTTATACAAAAGCTGTATTAGAAGACAAGGGCAAAGGTCTCATACTAATAGCTCTAGCCCATGGCTGGCTGTCAGTCTCTGCTCCTCACAATCTTCCTTGCTGATTTTGGATTACTTGCTGAGGCAATTCAGGTACTAAGTTTACTTAAATCTAAGGGAAGATGATAGTGTCCCTCTGCAATCAATGGCAATAAGTACATAACATTACATTTAATTTGCATTTAGGCACCTCACACCTTAAATGTAATAAATTGTACTATATAGAGGTCTCCAATTATCCATTGAACGAAGGGTAAGATTAGGCTTTTCTTGCTGAAGCACTTCAGCTAGGTGCTTAAAGTTAGACTGGATGAAATTTAGGATATGGCTCAGTGGAGTATCAAGCAGAGCTGGGAGCTCAGATCCCAGAGCAATACAAATCCATTAGCTGAGAGTCTGATACTTCACAGCCTGTGGAATGGGAGTAACTGTACTTCCTTATTTCACAGTGCTATTAAACTCTACATATAAAAAATTATTCAAATACTCAGTCCGTGAACATAAGGAACTTCAAATCACTATGTGTTATGAAAGAATGTTACAGCAAATATTCAGAAGTTTAAAAATACCTGAATAAAGGATATTCTTGGAAGTAACTTCATCTAAATTTTTCAAGGTAACCATTTATTCTTACACTTCCCGTGTCTGGTACTCAGGTGAGAGACTCCCAGGATCTATTTTTTTTAAACAACAAGAAATTTCCAATGGAAGGAAGTATCTACCCCAGGGAAAAAAAGAAATAGAAAATTGAGTTACTTGAAAAATAACTCCTACTAAAGTTTTGTGAGAAGAAATTAGTTAATATTTGTGAGGCGCTGATTATGCAGATAAGTGCTCTTGAGTATTTCTGTGAGGAAATTAATAATCATGTATTCAAAAGAACTGAGTACTACTTGCATAAGGGCTTTATTAGCATGCTGCCCTCCGTTACAAAGTTGTTGACTATCTGCACATCTAGCGGATCCTTTGTCTCTTAGCTAAATTTAATCAGACATGAAGGACATGAGCCTATACTACGGGTCACTGCCTGAAATTCCCCAAGCAACAAAGTGAAGAAAACTATTGAAAGTCAGTGGCAGTCGATGTTACTTCCTGCTATAGGAGCGACGAGACACTACAGAAATGGGCATCACGTTCTGAGCTTTAGCAAAAACATTCACAGGGAACTCAAAAATCCCTTACAAAGGAAGCATTTTTTCTCAGCATTCAAGCATACGTAATTTGGTTTAACTAACAATCCAGAATGGTTCCTTTGGCAAGATTATTGTATATGCTATGGTAGATTAAAAGCACTTATGTTGATTCCAGAAACAGTAAGTCAATTGCTCAAATCGTTATGACAAAAATTGCAATGACTATTCAAATTCACAAGTAAGAGTTTAGCAAGTGCCCCTTTTTCCCTTTCTCTTAATACGATGACATAGGAAAAAAAGATATTTTCAGGTGTTTTCCAATGGGCACCTAATATTTAAAGTATCTGCTTTTTGTGGAATGATAAAGCGTTCACAGTGACTTGAGAATATGTACTAACTAATTTGGGAAAATTATACTTATTTTTGCTCTAGCTTTACATTCTGAAGGCATTTTTAAGTAATTCTAGGAACTAGTAGTTGAACAGCACAGAATGAAGCTTCATAACTAGAGCACGTTACACCTGCGAAAAGTTCCTTGATGAGCAAAGCTAGCTGTTAAATGGAGAAAAAAAATCACATCGATTATGGTCATGAGTCCAAGACAAGCTTAATTAAAACCAATGGAGAATTTTCAAGTGAAAGAAAAAAAAAAATGAGAGCAGCAAAGTGTTATCTCTTAATTATGTTATGGAAATTTTCTCTAATTGATACCTGTCCCATGTCACTATAACTAAAACAACCTACAGATCTCAGCCTATAAATATTATTTCACATTATCAACCCTGGAGCTTAAGTAAGAGATGGTCCTTTCTCCTTTTTCTACTCCCTCCGCAGACTTTTACCAGGACTGACAGCCCTGTTCAGCTTTTCTTTGGTGGCTTTTCTTTTTTTCCTGAAAACCATGGGTGGTGTTCTAAGACAGAACGGCGAGCAGGGGCAGCAATTCTAGCTGCGGCTCTTCCACTGACTCACGTGATCTGCCTGGGCATGTCACTTCTACCCTTGTTTCCCAGTATTTAAGTGTGTATGATTATTCTTTAAATGTTCAACACATTGCTCAGAGAGAGCGCCAAACACTATAGCTGGTCTAAATATAGATATTTTCACTTATACCTTATAGAATGGTTTGGGTTGGAAGAGACCTTTAAAGGTCCAACTGGTTTCAACTGGAGTTAAGGAAAGAGTACAGTCTTACAGTATTTGTATTTAATCTCTGTTTTTTCCCAACAAGCTGCAAGGGCTCTCAAATGTTGAGCAAGCCAGTGTGACTAGAAAGCTATCCAGCAGTTCTTGGAGAATGGCAAAGTATCGGAAGCAAATGCCAAAGCCACAAAAAAGAACAGGACTACTGCACAGATACTAACTGCTACTTAGTGCTCATGTATTATGAGTGACTTGATTACTCTCATGACTTATTCTTTCAATACAAGAGATCTTTGGCATCGTATCTACATACAGCTACTGTCTTCCCCGAAGAGGTCCTACAGTCACAACTGCTGCTACTGAAATCCATCTACCAGACATTTTTTGAGTAATTTCTGCCCAATTTTTTCTGCTCTGTACACTCTGCTAATTTTTTTTTTCAGGTTTTTACCTTAATTCTGTTCAAAACACACAGGTAGAAACTAACTCTGATGTCTCTGGTCAGATGTAAAAATGCACCTGCACAAAGTTCACTAAAAATTAGTGACTAGGATTCAAAGCCTGTTGGGATTCCCTATCCAGGGTCTAGCACAATTTGGATGCTTAAGAAGAACATAGTCTAAATTTTTACTGGGACTTTTAATAAGGTAGCACAGCTAAAATCAATTTAAAAATGATAAATACCCTTCCCTTGGTCACCCTATTCTCAAAAGAAGAACTGGCTATTAGGCATCAACAAAATAACTCCTGTGATTCCACTGAACAACAAAACTAAACCCTGCTATTCTCATGACAGCTTCCCTGTTTTTACTTTCTGAACACAAATTACTACTCACACATGCTAGCAGTGAAGCCGTGGTCAGGCTGGTGCTAATAAGTTGGCAATCATCCCTGATACAGTACTGTTCATCAGACGGTCCTCTTTAACAGATTCCCACTGGTGTTCGAAAAAGCCCTAAATGGCAATAAAGATGGTGCTTCATCCTGTTAAAAAGAGTTCGCTTGAAGTTTCAGACAACTCTGAGTCTGTGGTACCTACAGATATGGAAAGGAACAGAGGCAATTTGCG
Source organism: Aptenodytes forsteri (assembly GCF_000699145.1). Taxonomy (NCBI): domain Eukaryota; kingdom Metazoa; phylum Chordata; class Aves; order Sphenisciformes; family Spheniscidae; genus Aptenodytes; species Aptenodytes forsteri. The sequence continues at coordinate 1,576,756 of NW_008794215.1, forward strand.
TCTGCTAACATCTTCTTTCCCTGGTTTGTTTTCTTGTAGAAAACTGCACATAATAAAAACAACAGCTAATGAAGAAAGTTTGGAAGTTCTCTTCCAAATACCAGGGAATGTAACCAAAGCATACGCCACCTGTTAGAGTATTAGAAAAAGGATTTGCCAATTAAGTTAACACAACCGTTTCACTTTAACTAACCACTGCTCCAACTAATTATTAATTTTTAAAAATTAAAAAGGCCCAAATCTTAAGCTGATTTCAGAGAAATGTTCAGTACACGATAATAGCTAGGTTAGGACTCTTTCCATCTAGGCTCTTTACAGGTATCTAACAGGCCACTAATTAAAACAGCAAGTCATGCATAGCTACATTTATTACACTGTCACATTCATGAAAGAGGGGTGAAATTCCTACATAGCCTTTTCTTCTTTTCCCCCTGTCAGGCTCTCTAAACTTGAATACCCCAAGAATTGAATGGAATAAAGGTCAGATAAGTGTTAGACATTTTGATAATCTAATTGGAAATAGCAACGGTAGCAATAATTTTAACAGCAGAGCTACCTGAAAGCTTGTAGTAGCTTTTCACACCAAAACTGCTCTGGCTGAACCTGATGAAAGGCTGGGGATGTGCAGGTGATTTACAGTTCAGAAGAAGGTAAGGGAAGGCCTTGTACTCATTCCTCTGAGTAAACCTTCTCTGGCCCGTTTGCGTGCCAAAGTGAGAAGCCAGGGAGTGAAGCATCTCTATCTCCCCCCTGAATGGCCCCTGGTAGGGCAATAGAGGCTAGAGAGGAGAGAAGGGTAAATCAGCAATGTTACATGAATATTCAAGCAACTTCCATTCCATATTACAAATACATATAGCCGCCAACATTAGAAAAGCAAGCAGAGAAACATTGCAGAAATAGTCTGTAAGCATTGAAAGGGCAAGAAAGTTCTGAAAGAATTCAATCACTGACATTTTGTAGAGCACAATGCTTCATTTGAATTGAAACCCTTAAAACGTCATGGCAAGTAACTCACAAAAAGCTACATTTCCAAGAAATATTCATAAATTTGTGCTACTCAAAGCCAAAGCCAAAGCAAGTCTCGATGGGTTTTTTACAAAGTCAATTATAAAACCCTGTTTGGGATGGAATACTTCTTAATATGAAAATCAGTTCTCAGTTAGCACTTTATAGATGCTGTGTTGTTTTAACATATAATACAATAGAGTTTCTACTTTACATGGTGAATGATGTCTGAATATACCCATGGTGAATTCTAGCATTAGTTTTTCTTAAAAACAGTTGAGTCAAGTGAATAGAGTCAAAGATAATACACATCTCTCTTCATCCTCCTTATTCTTTTGGAAAATCTAAATTTTGGATACTCCTGAATGGAGCTGAGATTACAAAATATATCCTCAGGGAACAGCATTCTCAATCTTTAAATGCCAGTGTACACAAATGATACAAGAGGAAAATGTCGGGATCTTGCAGTATATCCAAATATACTGCATATATATCCAATGGTATTTTCATTTAAACCTTCCGTTGTATACTATTTACTCTGAAAAGTAGATTAAAGCCTTGGACTTGTTCCTTGTTTAGTAAATCAAAAACTGAAATTGTACCTGTGTAAGACAAGAGCCAATTAGAAAAATGCGTTTCATTAAAAATTGTCTTTAACCACAATCGAAGTGCTTCAGGGAATTACCTTATCGTTAAGCTTTCACTGGTAACCCTGGTCGTCCTGGAGGCTCTCGTGACTTCTAGGCCTTCCTGCACAGAGCCAGGAGGTTGAAGACCAAGAGCTGAATAGCAGATTCTGAGAGGTCTCCCTGCAGCGAGTCTGTGCAAGGCGAGACCATGCTGAGGTCTTGGAAGTGCACCTGGAGGCAAGTCCTTCCGTGATGTTGTTCATGATGGGAACCAAAGGCCTTCAGCTTTGACACGTCCCAGACTTTGGGAACCTACCCCTTCTCACGTGTCAGGAAGCCCATGAAATCAGTGGGACCAGCCTGGAGGCCCAGGACTGCCATCGCATTTGACTCACAGTAGTTTGCATTCTCTAACTTCACGATGCCAGGGCATAAAATGGGAAAAGGCAAGAAAAGACTGGAAGACTGGATAAAAGATTCAAAGATCTCTTCAACTCAGACATCTCTGGAACATCAGTCATCAGCAAGAAATTACGTCATGTATTCAGGCAGCAGCCTGTGTTCAAACACCACTGCACTATGTATCTTTTTGTTTTTTAAAAAATTGTTCAGTATTTTAAAAAAAACACCACCTGTCAATGATCTTCCAACTTTTGAATAAATTTGAAGGCCATCAGAAAATGAAGTATAATGAAAGATTTTATTTATTGTGATACTTGTAAGAAAGCTGTGACAAGGAGCATTTTATAGAAAGCCTATGTTTACAGGACTCCCAGATAAGTTTTCAGGCCAATAATTGAACAAACATTCAAATTTCAGCACGTTGGCTGAATGAAAGCACTATTTTTTTTCCAGACCCTTTGTCATGATGCTCTACAATGTAACAAGGAAAAGTTAGGTACATTTCTGAGTTCTACCGGCTGCCTTTCTGGCCCAGCAAGAACATTGCCAAAAGCCACTCATTTGTAGACCAGAAGGTGACACAGAAGCACTCACATCTTAAAGGCAATTTTGACTCCCTCGGTGGACCTCTTATCCAATGTTCTTATTTCTCCAAGTAAATAGCTGCAAGATGAAATCAAAACTAATGGTAACTTATAATAAATGTAACAAAAATGAACTCTTCAGGATTCCCACCAACACAAGAACTTAAAATCAGAGAAAACTCAAATTAAATGTTTAACAGCTGACTGATTTAGCTTAGATTATATGTTCTAATGGTGTAATGAAAAAAAGAAGATTTATAGCATAGAAGTACTACAGATTGCAAAGGAAACCAGGAGTCCTTAATACAAAGAAACCAGGCAATAGAAAGAGAAGTATAGGAATCTTTGAGACAGAGAAAATAGGTCTGCATTTGAAACAATCTTTTGAATGGAGAGCAAGTAAGATAGAGCGTGAGTGCTAATACGTCCCCCAAAGGCCTTGAAAACAAAGAAATACCAGGCTCTAGAAATGATTATATTTTTTATGTTAAAGGATGAAAAATAAATTTAATTAGTTAGCAAAATGCAATTTTATTCCATTTGGAGTCATTTTCCAATACATTAACTTTCTCATTAGAATTCAGTTTTGTTTTGCTAAACAAAAGGAACCACTTCAACCCCTGTGGCATGAAGAATCATCTAGAAGATGAGTTGTGCCCCAAATTACTGCAAATAATTGAATGCAAGCTCTACACAGTAACACCAAAAAGAAGCACTTGGTGAGACAAGGCCAGCCTGACTGAGCAGGCAGACAGCATAATTAGCAGCATCATTCACATGTTAAAAAAAAAAACCCAAAAAAACCTGATTTGGAAGTAGCGACTAACTAGTAGAAAGCAAGTTCAAATAGGCACTACATTTTTTTCTCCAGTGCCTCTTTTTCCCTCCTCTTCCACATTCTCCCTTGCGGTTGCTCGTTCTCAGAAATGTTACAGGATGAGATTAAATGCAACACTCTGGTTTTCTAATTAATTTTGCAATTTAAGATACTTTGCTCCATCAGTGCAAACAGTCATCTACATACACAGCTTAAGCATACATAAACGAAGCTATGGAGTAGATGGAGTTCACTACATCTGCCTCTAATTGAAATGGCTACACTAACAAATAATGTTCTATATAGGGCTTTGCACAAATTGCTTACATGTCAGTTTATGTTACACTAGTACAATCACCAGAGTTTGATGGAGTTTCCATTCAATCACCAGAACATCAGATCATGGATTGTCTCAGTACAGCTCTGTTCAGCTTTTAATACAACAGGACTATGACTTACTGAAGCACTGTGGTACTTCTGGAACAGAAACATATTTGAAAGACAAGTAATTATGAAAAATAGGGACAAGTAGACTAATCTTAATCTGTGTCAATAGAAGAGATAAAAAGGGGGGGTAATTACTGATGTGACTGTTCTGAAACTCATGTTGTTTGCTGTTCTTGATCTAAGCAGGTAGTGCAGCTAGGAGAAGCCACAATTTTATTCAAACATAGACATTTAAAAACTGTTCTCCCTGTTCTCTGCCCATAAAGAAATACAAAACCTCACTCACAAAATATGTTTGCTAGCTCTAAAGACCACAGCAGCAATTGTTTGCACTGGCTGAGTTGCTCTACTGCTGATTAGTTATTATAAACTCCTAACAATCTCATCAATAAGTCCATGCAGTGCTCAGAGGAAAAGGACTTTGTGCTTTTAGGCAAGTGACTACCTCTGATCTTGAGTTTTTACAGGTCCATGAAATGAGTTATAGTGATCTAGAGTTCTCATCTATAAAGAAAAAAAGAAATAAAAGGAAAGCAACTGATATAATTATACCTAAACTGAAAAAAAAAAGGGTGTGTGTGTGTGTGTGTGAAAATACCAGCTCTACTTCCAAGCCAAAACAACCTTCAGACTAAATACAATTTGGGAACAATTGCACTGAGATTAACTTAATTATGTTAATCATTTTGATAACTGATTGCGAGAAGAGTATGGCTGGCATCTGTGAAGCAGAGCAAATCTAGCAAGGAGACAGATGAAAAGCTTGTTTGTCCCTGTGGGATAGGGAGAAAAGTGAGAGGCAATTACCGACTGCAACACAGGACCGCTTCAGCTGGGAGGACATGGGGAAAATCGCATGTGCCAAAACCAACATTTCTAAGTCCATGAATTTTAGACTTCTCTTTTGAAGGTATTTACAGGTTTCCTGGCAAATTGGGCTTAAGATGTCTGCCAGTAAGGGATGGGCTGCATCAAAAGAAGCGTGGCCAGCAGGTCGAGGGAGGGGATTCTGCCCCTCTACTCCGCTCTGGTGAGACCCCACCTGGAGTACTGTGCCCAGCTCTGGAGCCCTCAGCACAGGAAAGACACGGACCTGCTTGAGTGTGTCGAGAGGAGGGCCACGAAGATGGTCAGGGGGCTGGAGCACCTCCTGTATGAGGTTGAGAGAGTTGGGGTTGTTCAGCCAAGAGAAGAGAAGGCT
>NW_008794215.1:1582082-1587794 GCF_000699145.1 Aptenodytes forsteri
CACGGCAGGGGGGGTGGACTAGGTGACCTTTAGAGGTCCCTTCCAACCCAAACTATTCTATGATTCTATGATTCTATGATTTAACTGACTCCAAAAGCAAGATCGCAATTAGCAATCTACTAGAGGGCTGCTACTCCCTACTCCAGAACGATCTGTGAAGGCCCAGTGAATGTGAACATGGCATAATTTCTTGGTTTTTTAGCCTGGCCTTATTCTGATGCAATATTTGAGAAAAAAAATAAAAATCATAACTAGTTCCTAAGTTCTATTCAAAAACAATTCCCACTGGAATAAATTTTAAGAAGCACTATCAACTTTAGTCTGCCATTAACTATCCCTTCTTTTTAACTTAAAAAATTAATCACTTAAATGCTCAGTTCCTATCCAAGTAGTCCAATAATTCCACAGTTTTGTTCATGCAAAGAGGGAGGAAAATCTTATTAAGAGTTCTGCTGTATAGCTGAGATTCATAGCTTAATATTTTGATTAAGAATATCCCTCAATATTGAGGTGCTGTGAGAGAGTTTTTCAATATATTGCCCCAGCACCATGTCCTTTCCTCTAGGTCTCTCCCCCTATTCCTTTAGCCCCCCTGATGAAATCAAGGACTGGTATTCACAGAATCATAGAATCACAGACTGGTTTGGGTCAGAAGGGACCTTTGAAGGTCACCTAGTCTGACCACACTGCCATGGGCAGGGACATCCTCAACTAGATCAGGTTGCTCAGAGCCCCATCCAACCTGACCTTGAACACTTCCAATGATGGGGCATCCACAACTCCTCTGGGCAACCTGTTCCAGTGTCTCACCACCCTCATAGTACAAAATTTCTTCCTTACGTCCAATCTAAACCCAGCCTCTTTCAGTTTAAAACCATTGCCCCTTGTCCTGTCACTACAGGCCTTGGTAAAAAGTCTCTCTCCGCCTGCGCTACAGAAACTGTTCCAGCCAAAGGAAATGGCCCTGTATCATCTCTGTGTTTTTACTCCTCTGCTCACGATCCATCCTCTACTGTACTTACAGTGCAGGTCTGTTTATTGTTTGGCTTTTGTACTTTATGAAGCTACTTTAAATATTTAGGGCATTAGATTCTTCTAGAGCTATTCTATTCTCATTTATAAAAAAAGGTGACAAAAATCTCAGGTATTTTTTTCACTATTGAAAAGCCTTCAACCACATAACGACCTCCAAAATAGGTTCCCTCAGAACTACATAGCACCTTCCCAAATGAGATTGTTACATGACTCTAGACATTTTCTAGTTCATTTTTTCTTCTGCCTTTTTTCTTTTCTGGGTTGTAACCATTCAAGAAGTGCAGAAAATGAAAAATGTTTTTAAAAATGAATTCTCTGCCAGATCTGAGTACAAAAGTGACTGTCAAAGAAAAACTTTATTTGTCCTTTAGGGCTTGTGTGATGGCTAAGATCAATCATACCACAGGAACTCTGAATGCATTGGTATTCAGGTATGCATATATATACACATGCACAACACAGTGAAGAATGTGTGCATATCTTTCAAAAGTTCACTATAAGTCATTCTTCAGCTTGTAATTTTGCATCATTCTCTCTTTCCTTCTTGCTGGCATTGCAGGGCTGTTTGCACCTTAAGTGACTTACACCTCACTTTTTCTTTTCACAGTACTTTTAAGAGGTCACTAATCTTTGAGCTAAGAATCAAGAGCCTTTGAAAAAAGACACAATTCTACTATGTGGACTATAAACATAATCAGCAATAGTGAATATTGTCATGTGTTGTGCAGATACTGCCAGGGGTTAACAGGTGCCACCATCATCAAGAGGAACACAATGCAGGATCCTGAAAAGGCTTTTCTAATCTAGGTTGGGCTTAGGGTTTGAGGTGTTTTTCTTTGAAAAAGAACCTGAAAAAATCACAGCCTGCCTGAAATGAAGCAATTTTGAAATTATAACTTTTATAATCTCTATGCATATACATACAGAGCAATACACCTGTAATATCTCTATGTATCTAAATATATTTATTTGGAGCATTAAAACAGGCACATTTATTTGAAATTGATGCCCTGATTCTACAAAACATTAACTACTGAAGGTCGGAATCCTTCACTCTTAACTATTTCCCTTCAATCTGAAGGGAATTTTCTTTCCCATATGTTTTAAAACGTTTAAAGACCTTCCTGTCACTCTAATGACATCCTCTTCTAAAACCCACAACACCACAACATCACAGGCTGTCCCCTCATTCTTCTAGGAACTTCCAATAATTTCTGCATCAGTTCTTGCCTGTTCCAACCCATATTCAGAGCCCTGGCTGAGAAAGCATTTTAACCTGCAACTTGGTATTAGCAGGTGCACCAACTGCAAACTTAGTATTTGCAGGTGAAATTTCTTCCCATATAGTCAGCACTAGGCCAGCTCTGAAGGCAGCACACACCAATTAAACTACAGTGGGTAGGCAGGAGCTATTTATTTAAGCTGATAGAAGCACCTTTTAGAAGACACTTAGCAAGATTCTGGCTGCAACTGTGTCCTAATTACCACAACTTTGCCTATTAGCTGCATAAGGGCAGCAATAATGTTAAATCTGCAGCAGAATATATCTAAGCCTGTATCCCTTTACAACTTGCCAATAACTCTCATTTTATGGGTCAAAGTGCAAAATGACATTAGGAACTTTCAGAAAGCAGCAAGTTCTGCCCATTTTTTCCTTTGACAGCAGATTGGTTTTGACCCTTGAGACTCCTCCAGAGGTGCAGAATAATGTAACAGCGCTGTGGAGTCTGAGTGTGCCTTTCACTTCAGCTGTCAGTTCAGTGAGATGGGAGCAGTGCTACATAGCTAGAGCTAATTAATTTGCTTCAGTCTTTTGGAAGGCGCTCACCTTGTATATAAAACTATTAGAGGCGATTTTCAGGGATGATATTTGCCTTAAAAGGGTTCATCTTACAGGATAACTTCTTCAAAAGCTGTTAACCAATACACGGTTAAACAAAGGCTATATTTCCAAAATTTAAAGAAGGGATTCAGCCTTCAGGGCTATATTGACAATGCATACCTTAGCACTGCACTGAAAATATACTTTGTAGGCAAACCCTTCATGATACCGAGGAGGAGAGCACGGTGACTGATTTGAGTATGGGGGAATCTATATGTTCTGCAACACTGTTGTCATTGTTACTTAGAGGACATCACTGTTTCACTTTGTTACAAAACATGCTACGTGATCTAAATAAATACCTGTGCATGCTTAGTCTGTTAATGATGCAGAAGAAATGGAGTCAATTGGATTTTCTCCCATGAATACTATGTTGGTGTTTTGTGGATTATTTAAGGAGAGGTTATACATAATAGTCTGGCAAGTAGGCCAGACAAACCATTTCTAGCATGTGGTTTTCTTACAAATTCACACATTATAGCTGTTGTGCCACATCATTGATCAGCTAAGCTGCATGGACTGCAGAGAAAGTGTTATTCAGAAGATCAATAAGGGAAGAAAAATCTCCTCTCAATGTCTTCGAGGAGCAGAGAGGACAAACTCAACACCCTCCTAGTATTTTGGAGCAGAGATCAACAGGACAGAAAATAAGAGGCCATCTTATAAAGAAAACAAAATTTTAGAGGCAGCGTCAAGAACAAGGGAAACAATCTTCAATATGTAGATAGCTTAAAGGTCTCTTTAGGACAAGCCAAGTGGCTGGGCGGACTAAGGAAGAGAGAGGATGCTCCAGTTCAAAAAGGCTAAAAGAAAGTAGAATATATTTTTTCTTCAAACCCTAACAGCCAGGAGTAAACAAATGTTTCTGCTACAAAGGTTTCTCTTTCCCCTATGTCTGTAGCATTGCAAACTTCTAGAGGAGATGCAGGAGTAATAGAAGCATCCAATCCTGCTACCATCTGCTCTTGATGACCGGACATCTCCAGCCCCAACTCAGGATTTCCCAAGCCAAACCTATCATGTGGCAGAGTAAGACACAGGGAACTATCTGACTCTTGCAACAATTACCAATATCTGCTTTTCTAAATTCTCTCTGTTTTCAAATAAATCATTCCAGTGAGTAAAGAGAAAGTAAAATGATAGTGAAAAATAATTAATTCTAATCCAACAAATGAGGAAAAAAGTTTAAAAGGAGAAAACTAAATGTAAAAAGGGCAAATAACTCCCTTTATTCTTTCTAAAACTCTTTCTTGGTCATAGGGCTCTGTTGGAGGAGGCTGTGGATGAGGGCGGGGAGGAGAAGGAGGAAAAAAATTCTGCAAAGTACTAAAGAAACCGGGAAGAGTGAAGAAAGGATAGATAAGAAAATTCATAAGGAGGTCCAGCTAAAAGAGTGAAGAAAGGACAAATTAGTGTGAGAGAAATAGCACATATCTTTCCAAAGCCCATTGCAAGTAATGCAATGATCACCAACAAAGCCTCGTCATTCATAGTACTTTAGTGGGGCCCTGACAGTCCTTAGAAGCACCATCTATGTAACCCCAGCAGAAATCAGAAAGAAAATCAGTAGAAAAGAGAAGGGAAACAGTAAAGGTTTGCACTAGGGTCAGAGGCTGGAGGAGTGCAATATATTGTGTCTCTGTAGGAGAGGGATGCCAATGAAAACCAATGGTATAAGAAGCTACACTTTGATCTCCTCCAGATGCTATGTTACCAGAAGAAATTGAAAATGAGGTATTAGCTGTGCTCAGGCACCTGCCTTAAGCTTCAATCAAAAGCAATTCCACAGGGAAGGCTTAATCAAAAGCTCCACTGCTCCCACGACTTAGACAAGATTCACATGAACCACTGGAGAGACATCTGTGACTTTGCTGTTCTGGGCCCACTCCCACGCCTTGCTGCATTCCTGCCTCTCTAACAACCATTCTGCCATGCAAACGTTTTCTGAAGACCTTCCCTTCTAGGGGAGAACCCTTAAGGAAGACTCCTTCATTTTGGGCGCCTTGGTAGCCAGGCCAAGGGACCAGGGCAATTACCCTGCACGCTCCTGCCAGCCTCCCTACCCAGGCAGCAGCACAGGCTACCAACAGACCTCCCCTCTCACACAGCACGCCTGGGCTGCAGCTTTAAAGCTCAGGTCCCATTTATCGCACTGCAGTTTTACAAACAACGGCTGCCTGGGGGCAATGACCTGGTCAATAGAGATGAGCTCTAAACGTGGCCCATGATTTCATTCACCGGAGCTGAAAAGCAAAGAGGAGACGCTGAGTGACTTTATAGCAAAACAAACCATTTAGCTTTCAGGTCACTAGAGCGCAGTGACACAAGACAGTAAAAGCCCAGTGTACCTTCTAACATGGTAGCTGTTTGATGATTTGATACTGTTGTAACGGTGTTTGCTTTATTCTTGATAATGAAAAAAAATCTAACTCACACCTGGCAGCCCTGCTGGAAATCCCACTGGAGAGGGCAGAAATTAAATGGATGTAGAAGGTCAACACTGTATTTTCCCTTGTAAAGATGATCTTTCTGCAATTAGCACTGGGAAGTAAGGAGTGCAGGGAAAGCACTGAGAAAAACTGTGCAGATCCTCTTATGTAGCATCAAAAATTCAGGCTTCATTATTCCGATTCCTTTTACGATCAGGAAAACTGTATAAACGGAAAAAAATATGTTTACACCAGAAGTTCAGCTGGCATAAACTGGCTTAGCTCGACTCATAGAATCATAGAATCATAGAATCATTGAGGTTGGAAAAGACCTCTAAGATCATCGAGTCCAACCGTCGACCCAAC
>NW_008794215.1:1587919-1598213 GCF_000699145.1 Aptenodytes forsteri
ACACCCACTTCGCTACAACCTCCTTTCAGGGAGTTGTAGAGAGCGATGAGGTCTCCCCTGAGCCTCCTTTTCTCCAGGCTAAACAACCCCAGTTCCCTCAGCCGCTCCTCATAAGACTTGTTCTCCAGACCCTTCACCAGCCTTGTTGCCCTTCAAGGAAAAGGCTTTTGCCCGCTTCCATTAGCTAGCTGTCTACATTTTATCAACACCCTCTGAGAACATCTTTGTTTTTTTCTCATTCAGATAAGATACTTTCAATACACTTAAGATACATTCAACTTTATCTTTCTTACTTAAGAAAACAGCATTCTTCTGAAAGCCATTCAGAAATAAAAACAAAAGGAAGGTCTGCCTGATGGGCTAAAGTCTGCCCACATCATTATTGCTGATTACATGTACAGCTTCTTCAGTAGCATATGGTTATAAACAGGATTAAGACCACAATGGGAGGAGACTGGAAGAACATAAATAACAGCTCTAGAGAGCAGTAGGGTATGATACATATGTGTGGGAAACTGGTGAAAAGATGGAGTTAAATGCAAAGTCTTACCCCATTAAAATCTGACCAAAAATTGCATCTATTTAAGGAAATAGTTCTGTGTTCAGGGCACTTGCCCAAGATGGAGAAGACCAAAGTACAACCTTCCATTCTGATTAATTCCAGTCAGGGCTTTGACAGATCTCCCACATCCCAAGTGAGCATCTTATTGCCTGATTAATTCTGCGTGTACAGTCAAATGAGCCTTTCACTTACAAGAGAAACTGCAGCTTGTGTTTGCTGAAAAACCATAGTTTCAGCAATGCAATCTTCTCATTCCAAAATATCCATATTGTGAAATTCCTAACCAGCTCTAATTATTTACCCAAAGTAACAAAAATTAAAGAAAAGCTGCATAAAAACTGTATTAAGGTGCCCTGGTTTTGGCTGGGATAGAGTTAACTTTCTTCATAGTAGCTGGTACAGTGCTGTGTTTTGGATTTAGGATGAGAATAATGTTGATAACACACTGAAGTTTTGGTTACTGCTGAGCAGTGCTTACACTAGTCAAGGACCTTCCAGCTTCTCATACTGCCCTGCCAGCGAGGAGGCTGGAGGTGCACAAGAAGCTGGGAGGGGGCACAGCCAGGACAGCTGAGCAATCTTCTATTCCAAAATATCCATATTGTGAAATTCCTAACCAGCTCTAATTATTTACCCAACAAAAATTAAAGAAAAGCTGCATAAAAACTGTATTAAGGTGCCCTGGTTTTGGCTGGGCTGGGAAAAAAAAAGAGCAATTGCATTGTGCATCACTTGTTTTGTATATTCTTTTATCATTATTTTCCCTTCCTTTTCTGTCCTATCAAATTGTCTTTATCTCAACCCACGAGTTTTACCTTTTTTTTCCGATTCTCTCCCTCATCCCACTGAGGGGGAGTGAGCGACCGTCTGTGTGGTGTTTAGCTGCCTGCCGTGTTAAACCATGACATAAGGTCTTTTGGATTAGGCCCAAATGAGCGTGGATTCTTCCAGGCAGAGAGTGACCCTGGCCTAAACAACGACTAAGGCAGCAAAGATTTCATGCATTATGAGTAGAATTCCTCCCAATGATAAATAATAATTTTAGATCTAAGGCCATAAAGTGATTAATAGCAGAAGCCAGAAATATGTTCTTCTATTCAAGTACTTGTTGATCTTAAAAACCCATCATCAAAATTACCTATAGTACATAAAACACTGAATAAGCTGAAGCACTCCTGTGCTACACTTCAGTTCTAAAGCAAGTCCATGCACTGTGGAATGCAAAAAGTTAATTCTGGGTTACCCAGGCCTAGATCTGCTTTGCAAAATTGTATTTCAGATGCCAATGTCAAAGAGCAAGTAAGGATCAGGAAGGTCAACTGCAGACACAGAAAGCAGTTTAATGCTCCTCAGATGGTTTGTGAATTGTTTCTCTTCCCACTTCTAGGCCAAGACACACAGGCTTCCTCTAGGGTCAGCAAGCCTTAAAATGACCCATTGCTCAGGACTTTGCAAATGGGCACATTTTATCCATCAGATTCTGATTCAGAGGCAATAAAGGAATTACACAACTTTTGGTACTGTTCTGCGCTCCAGTCCCTCACAGTACATACTGATAATGCAATAACATACAAAGTCCATTAGCGATATCCTTACCAGATACAGTTTGACCTTTTTCATATGAGCTAACCTGGTACAGCTACCTGCTGCTTCTACTCGTAGTCAGTTCAGATATTGTGGTTTTTACAGCGGAAATGAATGAAATTGCCAGGTGCCTGGCAATAATTAAGCGTATTTCAACAGGCACTGCTGTTCCCATTCATAATTTTGTACAGGTGACATTTTAATTACTCCTACTGTTCACGGAGCAGTTTTCTTAAGACTTCAGCCATATACACTCTGCACAGATATACAGGACCAAAGGCTGCATAGCTGATAACTATCAAACAAATCTTCCTCTTCCTCTGTCTCTCTCCTTTCCATTTTCTCGTACTTCAGGCCATGAAGTTTGTGATGGGATTTTGTATAACCCTGCCTTCATAGTTTAGCTAAAGTCAGAGTGGAAGGAAATTCAAGCTACAGCACTTACTGAATGCAATTCAGTCTGATTTATCAGACAGGACTGTTGAAACATCTCTTGGAAGACAGCAGCTCTTGGCTCGGTCCTCATGTATTTTACAGGAATATCAGTATAACAAATTGACTTACTGGGTTTCCTGATATGACAACTCATTCAATCAAATCCCTCAGACAAAGACATCTGCGAAGAGAAGCATACTACATCAAATTGTGCATTCCACAAACCACGTACAATAACATCTGCAAATAGGTTTACAAGTGTGCACCTCTACAGCCTGATGCTGCCACAGTGGGGGAGATGTTAAAAAATGCCAGATATTAAATAAATAAATATGCACAGCTAGTGCCTTGCAGTCCAAATCTTTCTCCTATTCAGGCAGATTCTGTTGATTTCCTGTACAGGTCGAAGAGGTATAGCAACCATACGTTACTGGCTGCAAGTCTTATGATCAGGAAGCACTTTGCTTGTCAATCTAGGTAATACATTTTTAATTTGCAACCTCATTTACAAAGGAAAGGCAACATGCCAGATATTATAAAAATTATTATCAGTATCATAAGAAATCTATCAGTTTTGTAACAGACTTTGCAGTTATCCCTTTAACCACGCACACACATTTGCTACCACTATACCTTAGCTTTCTCCGTTCACTGAAGCTTGGACAGAAGCAGTGTCAGTAAGTGCCTCTCATTTTTAAGTCCAATAAGACACAAATTAAGGTTTACTGTTGATTTACTTTCGACTTGTTGGGCTCTATGTTTCATCATTTGTACATGATCGATTTAGGTTTTAAGCTTCTTCAAGCAGAGACTGTTTCTTTATCTTTCTGTACAACTTCCAGCACATTTTGGAGTTGTGCTTGTAATAAACAGTAATGCTGAACAGACAAGATATTAGTAAATGTTTTGGCTGATTCATTTCTCTGTGCATCCATTACACAGTAAATATTTGCTAAAATTATTCTGTACAAAGGAAATAAGTTACTGTTTTTAAGTTAAGTGCACTCTTAATCAGGCGGGCTGTCTTTAGGACTTGAATTTATTTGTAAAGAACAAAATCTTCACTGAACACCAGAAGCCTGCATTAGAACAGCAACAACGCAGAAGTTTGAATAAAAACTTGCATGCACACTGGTATAAAGAACATCTATAGGAACAAAGGACTTTATACGTGTACAAGAACAAAGCACCACAGAACAAAACCCTTTTCTTTACAGACCCTCAAATGCATTTTAAGAAACATGCTGTGATTTAGAAAAACCTACTGGACTTAGAAAAAGGAATTGAATCACGGAAATCCCGTGGCTTCTGTATGCAGGACATTTTGTGGCTCGGACATCACAACAGCATTAAAAACTCTGAGTCTTTGGGAAAACAAATAGTCAACTCTGTTGAAAAACACGCTACTGACTCAGGAACAGTGACTCTCAGAACAGATCTCTACTGAGATCATATTAAATACCACAGGAGTCAAGATAAAATGAAAATAATGAATTCTCTACCTAGTCTTTTTCCTAGGTAAATACTCTGATAAGTCAGGCAGAGTCACAGATGTCCAGCTGTGGCGAGGGATGACCACACACCATGCGCAGGGCCTGAGCCTGCACCTTGGACCATCTTTGTAAATACACCCAAGCAACGGGTCACCTCCCTCTTTGAAAGGCAACAGTGCTCACACACAGAGTTAAGAATGTAAGATAGTAAATTTTAAGGTCACATTTTAGAAGGTATTAAGCCACCTTGGTATTTCAGAAAACAGACTTTATACCCATCCAAAAGACAGTTAAAATCATATCAGTGTATTCTGTGTGCATGCTTGACATGTTGTATACGTTGTTTAGACATAAACCGCCAGATTGTTCAGATTAGATTTAATTCAAGCTCCCAGGCAGCTCCCATACCATTTTTCTTTGGAACTATGGTATGAGTTGTATTTAAAATAAAACCGCCAACACATAAATAAGGAAGGCACTGCTGATGGCATGACTTCAGGCTTGCTAGGTGGATTGCCAGGCCTTCGGCACCTTACAGACACTCAGCAGTGAGTGATGGCGACCGCCTGCATTTCCCTCCCTGCCACAGACACTGAAGGCAAGAGGCTGACTGTCACGGTTCCTGGGAGAACTTATCGCCCGCGCTGCCTGCATCTCTGGATTTGGAGCCCTCAGTCTCATTCTACAGTCAGAAATGTCTTCGTCCTTAGCACAAGATAAGGAAAAGGAGGTCATTTCTAGCACCCAAAGATGAGAGGTAAGTTTTGCACCCAGTGACAATGCACTGCTCTGAGTCTACCCTCCTAGAGCCATCTGCCCTGCATAAGCTTTATCAGCCCTAATGAGGATGGGCACCCAATTAGGCTTTGATAAAGCAGTAATGAAGGAAGAGATCTTTAAGGCATCTGTAGTAAAATGTACTTGTCACGGTTGTTTGTCTGTATACTCTGATAACGATTTGAGGACCAGGAAGGACTTTCTTTTTTTTTCATTTTCTTTTTTATTAAAGGCTCTCACATTTCACCTTTAAGGCATTATTGCAAATTTTATCTTGTTAATTGACTGCTCATATGGTAATCATTTTACACCACATTAAGTAATGTTCTAATTTGTTTTAATGCCCTCACTTAATGGGAACAAAATGCAGCATATATAGAAATTATTAACTCATTTACATATTCAGTATACATGCTTGTCATCTGGTTTTAGGTAAGAAGGGTGTGTATACATGAGAGAGAAATATAGAAGGAATAAATGTGCAGGAGAGAATGAGAAAAGCAACACAATAAACTGTCAAACTGAGAAGAATGAAGACGAGACACCAATCCAGCAGGCATCAATTCCACATTGTTACGTACATCACTGAATGCTTTCTGCTGCTTCAGTCGGGCTGAAAAACAGCAAGATAGAAGTAAGAACCTGATTAAACACATGACTGAATATACCAGGGATGACAGATTCAATGAATGTGTTTCTTTCTATTTAGACAGGGGAATCATCTTTAGTTTGTGTGTACGAGTAGTAAAGAATCAGGAGTAGTGGAAAAGAAACCATCAGAGCGGCATCCCCGTGCTGCACAGTGACTCCCTCTGTGGCCCCAAGTCATCCGCAAAATCCACATGGCACCAAAGCAGGGGGTATTCTCTCCCCGACACATTTCTTCTGCTTTTGTAGGGATCTGACACCATGCTTGGCTCCATTATAGTTCATTAAACCATAAGTTAAGAATAAAAAAGCACTAAAGCAGCCACATCATGAATATTCAAAGTTCCCTGCAAAAACTCAGAGACTTGGAACTTTTTTGTATGCATTTTCAAAAAACATCGGCTCGGACCTTTATATGTAATATTCCCCTATAAACACCATAATAACAAGAATATTTGTCCTTATATGTCCTATTCGTGTACACTAAAGCATATTAATGACTGGAAATTGAACAGCATAAATGGAACTCACAGCTGTTTGCATTCTTGGTGGTGGCTCTCATATTCCCAGAGCTACCATTGGGAAACTGTTACTTTTCTGTCACTCGCTGCTCTCCTGCAGAAGGTCTAATGAACTGCATAGGTCAACTTTCCATCTCTGTCTTAGAAAAAAGAGCTAACATCTTTTCATGACCTGATCTGACTCTTATTGCTGTACCAACAGTTACACACTTCGTGATACTAGATTTTGAGAGAATTGTGTACATCACTGAGGACACAAAAATACTGTGGAAGGACTGCGATAAGCTATAGAGATAAAAAAACTGAATGAGATTTATTATTTTTTTTCTAAAGCTGCAGATTTAAACATGTGTAGATATCTTATGACAATTACAAGCTTTGCAAACAATAGTACCAACAGTACTAGAATATTCCTATCATTTTTTTTCCATTAATCCAACATTAGGATTACAATACAGTGATCTCCCTGGTGATCTTTATGCAAAAATCATTGCATGACTATGATATTAAAACCTTTAAATCAGACAACTAACACAAAGTTCCCATAGTTATTTTAAAACAGATACATTGAATAGACTGGCCAAAATTCAAAAGACTTGTGGGTACTGCCAACTTCTGTTGGGCTCTCTGTACACGAGACTTATTACCAGCATAACTGGAGATGCCAAATACTGTATCATCCCTTATTGACCTATAACAAATAGAACTGGTACTTTTGATTTTAAATTTTGCAGTCAAAATGGAAATACTCATTGACAGATATAGACATAGATATGTGACTATGTATAGATATAAATTTATAAGCACTGCCAAGTTTCTGCAATGTTTACACAAGCTATTTCTACACTAGCCAGTGACCTTCAGCTGCTCCTAAATGTTATTTAGCAAATAATTACAACATCAAATACCTTAATGAAAATATTTTTTAAAAATCACAGATAAGGATTTTTTTTCTTCCCATGGATTGTAAATTACTCAATACATACATAAGCATGATGGTCTAGGATGACCAGTAAGTCAACAAAAAAATTTTGCTTCACCAAAAAAAGGTGAATAAATAAATATAATATATAAATGAATGAAATTTAAAAAGCTAAGAAACCTCAGGAAAACATGAAGGGGGAAAAAGAAAAGAAGGAAAAAAGTTACAACATCCAGAACAGCTCTGTGGTCTTCCCTTTCACTGCAGCTACAAATGGGGATAAAGACAAAAGCTTTTAAGCATTTTTTAATTAAAAAAAAAAAAGCCAACAGAAGTCTTCCATTTCAAGAGAAAACAATTTACTTGTAAATGCCCTTCCAAATTTTTCTTGTCTTTAATAGAAGGTGTTGTGATAGGTGTAAGACAGCAGAACTGAAATTTGGAATCTGTGCTTGTATGGCATTGACCTGGCACTCCTTGTTGGTTTTACATAAGACACCAACCTCTCAAACCATACTAACTTTCAGCTCCTGAAGATGAGCCCTTTCTGCTCCCATTTTTCCAGAGCATAGAGTTTTCCTCTTTCCCCCAGATATGGATAACCACACGGATCCCACACTCTGTTCCACCATCAACATTTTTGGATACCTCCAGTCATTTTCCCCCACTACCTCAATAGTTACTGACCACCACATTTCCACTGATAGCTTGATCTCAGCTGCATAACATCAAAAAGGTTAGTATCAAAAACCAATCGGGCTTGGTGAAAGAAGGCTTGGTATTAGCTGCAATTCACTGACTTCCCCCCAAGACATATCTGTCAACTGTTTCCCCATTACAAATCTTTTCTTTATTCAACCACAATGCATATGTAGCCCTAATCACAATGTACTAGTGCAAAGAATGCCATCATGTAAAGGAGTAGAAAACACTATTTAAACTCCACTTGTTTCTATTTTCATAGTCATTCTGGGACCATACGTTCTCATTTGCCCTATGCAGAGAAAGAGGGGAACAACTTGTTTCTTGCATGAAGCTCTCAATGATACAAGTGAGATTTTTTTTACTGCACTCACAGTTAAATAAACCTGGTTAAGGAAGTTAACTGTTAATCTTCTCAGCATCCTTAAAGCATGATGCCAACCAATACACACCTGTAGGAGGATAAAAGCACAGTCTAGAAACTTGACCCTGAATATACAAATCACACAAGTCTTATACTGTAGGTCCAAATAACACTTAACTTTTCTGTTAAGTACCCTCTACAAGGGTAAAAGGTACTCAAACCAGGACCAGAATTTTTTCATTGCCTTTGTCTCATACTTGTCACTAGCCTGTGAGAGCTTCTCCTCGTTACATGCACCAAAAAGGCCCCAGGAGGAATGTATTCTGCTCAATGACGGTCTATGCATGACCTATTTCCCTAGCGAGCGGAGGTTCCCGTGTAGCAATATTTAAATTAAAAACCTACCCAAAGGGGACCTGCTTCTAAACACTGAACAATTTGACATGGGAAACAATTCTTCTTTTCCTCTGTATCATGATATCCCTAGGGCTGGAGGTGTCTCTCTCCTCAGCAAGCTGCTGTTTTCAGAACAGGTCAGCATCAGTTTTCACTCCTCCTCGAAAATGGCAAAAACAACACTGCAACAAATGAGAGTTTCTTATCCTTTCCCCTTCCCCTAGTGACTTGCAACATAGCCCTTCAGAAAAATACGTACGTTCTAAGCACTGGAGACATGCTAATACCAAGGAAAATTCACTAGAAAGAGTTGGCAGGTGGAGTAGTTGGAGGTGCTGGCAGAAAAATCTTTTCTCGACATTTTCCAAAATGCCAGGTTATACTTACCGCTTTCATTTCTGAAGTTTTCCTTACTTCAGATACTGAAAAGGTTTGATTGGCAGGCGATGAGTGTCCAAAACTTCAAAAACTCAAGTCTGGAACAGACGGCCCACAAATTGTTCTGAAATTTTGTTGCTATATTTTAAAATTTCTGTAATTTTTTTGCCATTATTACTGCAGAGAATGTCCACCCTATAGCTTAGAATTACCAGAAGATTGTATCGAAGCTCTTCTTGACATGCACCTCAGGCAGAGCTGAACACCTTTTGGCAGCAGATGAAGATGGAACAGAAAGTAGGCAGCAGAAGATAAAGGCAGGTCAACTTAAGCCCATGAAAATTAAGAAACTGGGCTTTCTGCAAGCTATTTGACATGGTGTAGCATTGTTAAAAATCACCTTTTTCACCCTAGCACAAAGTATAAAATGACAATTCATTCCTGAAAAGCCTAACGTACACAGTCATGAGGAGATGTCGCTGTCAGCAGTAGTCGATTACTTATTGTAGCATCATATGAAGGGTTTCAGTTTCTTTTAACTGAAGTAGAAAAATGTGTATCTATTTATGCCTACAGATTTAATGTAAAAAGGAAAAGAACCTCTCCGTCCAGCTTACAAAGCACTTTGCACCTTATCAGCTACCATTAAAATGCATTAAATAGCTCAAATAATGGTGCACACTTGACCTGCATGGTGCCTCAGCATTTCTAATCGTCTCCAATTTGTGTCTAAATACGAAACAGTGTAATTATCAAACTACTAACTTCAGGTCTTTGGAGTCTTAAAAAAAGCAGCATATTAATTAGTTCCAACAATATGCTTTATAAGTTCAGCATGATATTAACATTAGAGTATGTGTTATGGTTTGTCTAAGCTTGAAAGTTATTTTGCACTACAATCTTCCATTTAGACTAATCAGGAATGGCTATTCTACAAATCATGCATCCACACGGTTCTGCTGTAGCTGCTTCATGCATTTCTTTTCTGTTGCACCCACACAAATTTCTAATTTTCCAAAGTAAATATAATCTGTTTTAGCAGAGATGCTAACAGCAAACCTCAGCACAACAACTGCAGATTATGGAGTTTCTATTATTATTGTGGCAGTTTTTGGTGTATCTTCCCTCAGCCTTTGGAATTTGGATCAGATTCCCATAACCGCTCTCCTGTTATGCCTTTACACATAAGAACTGAGCATCACCATCATTTGTAAACTGCTGTTGAGCAGTATGGTCTAAGCACAGAATGCCCTATTCCTGATGGACTTTAATGCAAGTAACACAACTCAGCAGTGACAGAGCCTGGTGGCTTTCGGTGCTTTGCAAGGCAGCACTAGCAGTGCCATGTAGGGACCACAGGGGGAACGCTGCAGCCTGTGACGGCGATTCCACTGCTGTCCCCAGCATTTTCACAATTGTATTGGGTTTGCGTGGCAAGGTTTTGGTAGCGGAGGACTACAGGGGTGGCTTCTGTGAGAAGCTGCTAGAAGCTTCCCCTAGAGCCAATGCCAG
>NW_008794215.1:1598435-1601388 GCF_000699145.1 Aptenodytes forsteri
GGAGGTGCTCCAGGTGCCGGAGCAGAGATTCCCCTGCAGCCCGTGATGAAGACCATGGTGAGGCTGTGCCCCTGCAGCCCATGGAGGTCCATGGTGGAGCAGATATCCACCTGCAGCCTGTGGAGGACCCAACACCAGAGCAGGTGGATGCCTGAAGGAGGCTGTGACCCCATGGGAAGCCTGTGCTGGAGCAGGCTCCTGGCAGGACCTGTGACCCATGGACAGAGGAGCCCACGCTGGAGCAGGTTTGCTGGCAGGACTTGTGACCCTGTGGGGGACCCACGCTGGAGCAGTCTGTTCCTAAAGGACTGCATCCTGTGGAAAGCACCCATGCTGGAGCAGTTTGTGAAGAACTGCAGCCCGTGGGAAGGACTCACATTGGAGAAGTTCATGGAAGACTGTCTCCCATGGGAGGGACCCCATGCTGAAGCAGGAGAAGAGTGTGAGGAATCCTCCCCTTGAGGAAGAAGGAGCGGCAGAGACAATGTGTGATGAACTGACCACAAGCCCCATTCCCTGTCCCCCTGCACCGCTGGTAGGGAGGAGGTAGAGAATTCAGAAGTAAAGTTAAGCCCGGGAAGAAGGGAGGGGTGGGGGGGAAGGTGTTTTAAGATTCAGTTTTTATTTCTCATTACCCTACTCTGATTTAACTGGCAATAAATTAAACTAATTTCCCCAAGTCAAGTCTTGTTTTGCCCGTGACAGTAATTGGTGAGTGATCTCTCCCTGCCCTTATGTCGTGGTTTAACCTCAGTTGGCAACCAGGACACCTTATCTCGACCCATGAGCCTTTCGTTATATTTTCTCTCCCCTGTCCAGTTGAGGAGGGTGAGTGATAGAGCAGCTTTGGTGGGCAGCCAGGGTCAACCCACCACAACAACTCTCATCAAATTCCTTCACTTTCTTGTAGACTAGGGCCATGCAAAAAGTATGAAAGAGGTAACCTCATTTGATGTGATAACTGTTCACCTATTTTGGCATCCCATTGACTCTCTACAGCTGGAACAGAAGACAGCAAGAAAGTCCTAGACTTCAGCGTAAGAAAAGCTAAAACAATGGCTATTTTGCAACTGGTATGCGATGATAACATGCACATGGATTTTGCACAAGCTAGAATCACAAAAAGGGTACCATACAGAAGATGTGAAACCAGATGAGCCCAGACCTGAAGAACAGCAGTCAATAAAAGAAATGCTAGTATCGCCAAAAGCAAGACAGCAGTTTTGAAATGGGGATGTACCTACATCTACCTTACAGAACAATTTCTTCCAAATTCAAGCATTTGTTTCCAAAAATGTAAAACAAAACTGTAAATAAAAGAAGAAAATGTAAATAAAAGATTCATGTTCAACTGCCCTGCACCTTTCAGTTCTCTTCCCTAGTTACTTGGCAACTTAACCTGCCTTGCTTTTAAGTAGTTATTTCTCAGGCAAGTCCTTATAAAAAATATTCCTATGACCACTTTCAGTTGTGAATGAGCGATAAAAAATAAAACGGTACCTTTTTCTGACAAATTATGTGAATTTTGTACTGGCCATAAGGCTGGAACGGAATATCCCTCTCTAACAAATCAACTAATGCAGCTTACACGAAGATATCTCCTATTATTTTAGGATAACCTCTAAGGCTGTCCTTGGCTTTGGGAGGGTAGCACTGCAGAATAAAGATGAAAAATTAATCACACAACTTTTCTTATATTTGCAATTCAGGTAAACTGTGTCTATCCTAAACTGACTGGCCCATCTGTGTTTGGAAGTAATGGTGATAAAAAACTAGGAAGAGTTGACAAAATCACTAGCTTTCTCAAATAAAACATCTAAATACCATTTCAACATGAGGGCAGAAAGGAAAACAAGGTAAACTGCAGAAAGGGATATATTTATAGCAGAAAGAGTCTCATTTGGGAGTGTGAATTACACTTGCTGCTTCCCAAATGCGATGGACTGGTTCGTGATTGGGGTGAGTGAGTAAGGGTGGCAGTGAAAGGATGGAAAATTAGTAAACTTCATAGGTAGACACATAAATATCACCTTACTGAACACTCAGCTGTTCTCTCGTCCACACTCAGAGCTTTGGGGGAGACACAGATAAGCAAATGGGACAGATAAAAATAAGTGATTGCATGGACAGCACTATACAGTTTAATTACTGAATTTATCAGATGTGTCAATCAGGGAATACACAAGAGTTACCTGAAAAGTCCTGGGAAAAGCCCTGGTGCTCAGGCAATTAACCAAACAACAGAGACAAAGAGAAATTACCATACTCACCATTCACAAATGGCACTATATATGCAAATACAAACACAAATACTTTGTGCTCATGTGAGAGAAGAATGCTGACTATAGCACCTACCCAACAGCCAGTAAGTGTCGTATATCTCATTCTCCCTCATGGCCAAGGAGGCATTTTAAATCTAGGGTTATAGGAATAGCTCAGTCCTGAAAGGTATCAAGCATCTCCTTGTGCTGAGCTTCTTGAACATTAGCTGATTTCACCAAAAACCAATGACTGTTGATAATGAAGTCAGTAAAAATTGAGCCTCCTCAGCACAGCTGAGATGACACCCACAAACTGTAGGATAAATGCTATCTTCTGCAAAAAAGATCATCAACACCCCAGGTCTGTTCTTCAGTTATTACTCTAAGGAAATGGAGGACTGATGATTTCTTCTTATTTTTCTTAAAAACTGGGAAGGGAAACCACACCAGGTGCTCTACAGCAAATGGAAGAAATGTACTGTCATCAAAGGCAGAAGTCTATACTTTTATGTTTATATAAGAAGTGTATACTTTATATTTATATTATATTTACTTTTTTTGGAAAAAAAAACTTCCCCTCAGTAAGTTTGCAGACGACACCAAGTTGGGCGGGAGTGTTGATTTGCTCGAGGGTAGGAAGGCTCTGCAGAGGGACCTGGACAGGCTGGATCGATGGGCCCAGGCCAACTGCA
>NW_008794215.1:1602108-1613110 GCF_000699145.1 Aptenodytes forsteri
GGTTGGACTCGATGATCTTAGAGGTCTTTTCCAACCTCAATGATTCTATGATTCTATGATTCTATAAGCTGTGCTTGATCTGCTGGTGAACTGTTCATTATAAAGAAAAACTTTACATAAAACTGCCCATAACAAATAATTCAGCCCTCTCCTAGGTTAATATATTTTTGATTCCTATCACCAAGGTTGCACTGAAATAATTTGGGTCAAACTCCTGCCAAGTTCCTGGTATTGAAAACTATTTTCTAATTCAGTTAACATAGATTTACAGTGATTGCTAGACATTTTGTCACCCTTTTTTAAATGTCACAGATAAGCCATTCTGATTTTCTTGACTCACCAATAGTTCCCAGTGGCATTAACAGTACAGAAATTAAAGTTGGAAAAAATACCGGAGACCAAGAGTTGCAAGAATTCAAAGTGGAAAACAAAAAGCCACTAAGAGGATCCTCATCCTTTTAAAATCTGTTCCGTCATTTTACTAGGCTGAGATAGCTATTTAATGTCTTCACTGATCTTGGATGTTCTCCAGTACCGGACTGCACTGAAATTCTGTACAAATTCCAGAGGGATTTTCTTACATAAAAATCAGAATGATTCCGAGACAACCACATCTAAATACTCCTAACATTAAGCGACACTGCTCTTGACAGACCACAGAAAAGATATGTGCTCTTACAACCTCATTTGTTGATATTTCAACTAAAAGTAACAGCAAATGAATCTGGAGTGCAAACCCAAAACGTATCCACATAGATGACATTTAGGTCTCTTTTAGGGGGAAAAAAATAGCTTTATACATCAAATTAGCATAGGTGATTGTGGGAAAGGTAATTACCAAGCTGCCAATAATGCTAATTTGAGGTAGGTTACTCAAAGACTGTCTTTCTCTATACTTGTAAAGAACTATTGTAAATCTCCTTTGGTCATTTCTAAGTCCCATAGGAGTAAATTCCTTAAAAGGCCCAGGACAGTTCATGCTAAGACCTCAGATATTAAAGGGCTTGTTGAATGCCTTCATGGGAATTATTACTGGGAGAGTAGATGTGATATTTCAGTAAAAAGTGTGTGACAGGAAAGGAAACAATTGCAGAACTAAAAATAACAGAGATTTTTGAAAAGATGAAATACTCTTGGACAGGTGTATCCTATTTCACAAGGACACATCATCCATGGGGTACGTTTATTTGATTTTCAGAAAGGCTCAGATCAAGCTCTCTCGCCTCACTCAGCTCATTGCTGAATCGTAAGCGAGGTCTCACGTCTGTTTTCTAACATCACTTGTGGCTTCTCCTGACACCTCTACAGAACGCTCCTCGTGAATAACGCCGGGGGGAGGGGGGAAGGTGACTCTCCAGCCTCAACTCTCTTCAAACAGGCTGCCGTAGGACTGACTGACAGCCCCAGAGAACTGTTGACTCTGGTAATACATTATTTTCAGGCTCTGTGACAAAGGATGTAGACAGGCAGTGCCAGTGCTACAAACAGCTCTGGGAGTTCCTTTGTCCAACAGCCTCCCTGCTCCAACACCAGCGAGGAGCTGTGAGCCTGCTCCTGTGCGAGAGAGAAGGGATTCCATGAATGCGGAGTGCGAGAGAATAAAAAGCTCTGTTACAAACGAAAAGCGTCAGGATTGCATGGATAGCTTGCACCCAGGAGAGGTTTTTGTCACCTCTGAAATGGATTTCACTAACTGCATAGTATGTCGGCACTCAGCAGCAGAGCCTGACTGTGTGGCTGCCTCTGTCAGACCAGCAAGAACTAAGCTAATATTGTATTTACTATATTTACAAGTAAAATTCCTAATATCCCCAAAGAGATTTGTTTTCTTGTTGATGGTACCAAGAATAAGGTGAGCCATCATCTCTTCCTATAGCTAAAAACCAAAATATAACTAACTGTTTCATTGCTCACGTGCCCAGCAAACATGAAGAGTTACTCAACTGCAGAGGAACTAGTATTCCTCATCTCCTGCCGACTGGCAGCTTTTGCTTGCTTATTCACTGGACAAAACAAGCTTGGTCGTTCTGCATTTGTTTATCTACAGGAGAAGAAGTGCCAAGGCTTGAATATTGCCTTGCACCCTCCAGGAGGCAAAGAGTTCTCAAATGTGACTGCCAGCTGAATTTCCTAAGAAAAGAGGAATGATCTGAATTGGAAAAGATTTTGTGGACTGGGGTTTGTTTAACCTTCTTCAAACTTACACAAAGTCCTAGCCAAAGGTAATCATCAGCAATTTAAGTCAGGAATATCTGACATCAAATATTTCTATTTATTCTACTTCGACATTAAAGCACTTGTTTTTGCTTTGCAGCAAAGACATGAGAAGACCCCTCCAGGCTGGCATTTTTCCTACCTCTCCAAAATAACTAAATTTCAATCTGCAGACAGAATTCAATTTTTTAACCGCATAATTCCACAGAAATTAGGTGATTTATACAAGTATTGTTTTATATTTCTAGAGGGATTTTTCCAACTAATTTTATTCTGATTGAGAAATAGGAGCACTGCATTGCTGCTTCCTCAGATTTCTGAAAGGAAAACTACCTCAATTCCAGAACAATTTTGCTGCTTGCTTGTTTTGTTTATGACTGTTTTAAACATTTAAGCTTCTTCAGAAATAAAGGAAAACAATGTCTGAAACTGCAGGTTCATTAAGCAAACAGACCAGAACTGTACACAGCTCAGAAGATATTAAACTATCCCACCTGTCACTGGGTTTGAGAACACCATGGAAGATAACATTGAGCTTAGTGAGATGTAATCCAAAAAACTCCATTAGTATAATAATAGGTTTGTCTACTGGCTCTGTTTCCCAGCTACAATGCATTAAACGTCATTTAACTGTTCCAACAAATTCAGGCTCATGGGTGTAATTGGTAAGCAGGAGAATGGAATAAACTGGTATAATAGATGGATCAATAGACAATACAAAGATGTAACGAGCAGTTAATGTGTTGAGGATGGAACCAATATGAAAAATCATTATTAAGCTAATTGTTTTGAAATTCAAACATTCGAAAAATGATCCTCTGAATTAATAGTTAATTTATTGTATGCTGCTACAAGTCTCCTGTTAAATTTCAAATGAGTTACTGCTAGAACTTATTTAGCAAGAGGAAGAAAACATTTGCAAACACAGATGAAGTAGCTCCTGTGTTTGTGTTTGATCATTAGTGCTGTGCTTTAAAGACAAACTGAATGTTTCCTGGGGTTTTCTAGTTCCCATGAAAGAACAGAGCACAGCAAGAAATTGCCTTGTGTACCATCAATGTTGATACAGCAGGGAGAGTTTATCAAGAGATTTATATTTTCACAGCTCACTTGCCTACAAATAAATATTTCCAAATTAAATGTTTACCGTGGTGTAGTCCAATTTGTTTTCAGAAGAGCTAAGCCTGTTAAAAGAAGAACTACCTTCCATTACGGGGCCTGTAGGCAAACTCAGAACACAAACACCGGCCAACGCACCTATGGCCGCAGCCGCCGGAGCTCCTTTGCCGGTCGGTACAGCCAGCAACAGCGTGTGGCACGACACCTTCGCCAACGGGGTACCGTCACATATCACACTGTTCATCTTCAAAGCTTCTGCCACTGAGTGAACAGGCACTGCACGATGGTTTTAAACCTGCTCTGCTACGCTGTCGCCTAGTCTGGGATTTTAAGCCTCCTTACAGACTTCCCTGGCACAGTAAGAATTACCCGCCATTCTCTAGATGAGGGCAAAATCAAACCTTAGAGAAGTTAATGAAAGTCAAATAAAACATACAGCTGGCTCCATCAGAACAGGGCACAGAGCTCTTGACCGCAGAGACACTGCTCTTGAGAAAGATGCTCTTACTCAAAAATCAAACCACGCACCCCACTAAAGGTAGATATCAAACGGGCACATGGACATGCTGAGAACCCAGTCCATTTATTTCTACTTTATTTCCGAAAGATGGTACATCAAGAAGAGAGATGAGAATGATAAGGAACTTGAAGTGAACAACAGTACCCAAGTACCAAGTCCTTTGGCTTCGATTGGAGAGGAACGCCTGATTGGGCAGCAGTGCCTTCTTTCTACGGCTCATGCAAGGTGTTGGTGTTACGTCTCCCACAATGGGACAAGTTATGTATTCTGAAAATCATTGCACAAGGGGTTTCTTATGTCCTACAGTGGCAACCATAAAGCCAAGGCTCTGCCTGTTTCCCACCTTTTTTGCAGCTCTCGTTCACCTGTGCAGACTGGGAATGCAACCACGCTGCAGAGGCTGCTCTGCTTCCTTCCCCGTGGATGGACAGGCTTGGCCATGAACTGGCCCACAACTTGCCCAGCTACAGGGCTATGCTCATGTTACTTTTTCTGATCATGCTGTCTTCGTTGTCAGTGAAGGAATCATTAAGGCCATGAAAAATCCTTTCCACATACCTTTAGCCCCTCACAAGCCACACTTTTTGTATTCTGCTGTAAATTTGCAAGAGAGAATTGAACTTTGCTTCCCAAAAAATTTGCAAAAACAACGGAAAATTTGCATATTTCAAAATTAGGGAAAACAATCTAGACAAAGCACCACAACAATTTTAATCCTTTTTTATTTTTTTCAAAGAGAACTCAGCTGCTCATTAATTTGCTGGGTGCCTCGTGTTATTATTTATGATGTAAACCCTGTAAAGGAAGAGCCAATCTCTTCAATATGTGCATACAAAATGCTTAGCAAAGTGAGAACCTGATTTATACAAGCTCCTAAATATCACTACAAAAATAAAAATAATACCAATAGTAATAATACATCTGCTAAGTGACATCAGCTTTTGTGCTTAAGTCTTCCCTTTGGGGAATCTACGCTTGAAATCGATAAGAAAAGTGGCCTGGCATCTCCATTATGGCTAAGTACTTTTCTCAGTCAGAACCATAATCTGTGAACTAGGTAATTATTTCAGGAAGGTCTTTTTTCCACACATTTGTTCAGTGAGTGAACACTGTTGAAATAAGTAGGTTTGAGATTAATTATTTTTCTCAGGAGCCCCAGCAGGATTCAGTGGGAGGTCTGTTGCAGTGATTTTACTAACTGTTTTGAGGATTTGTGATCTGAATTTACTATTCAGAGTTACCAAAATTGTGCAGCATAGACGACCTTCCACAGGTTTTTAAACAAAAGATATGGAACATGTGCAAATTTGGCACAAAAGAAAAGAATGACATGCAACTGAGAAGTGCTTCCCTGTTTTTTTCTTTAGTTGAGGCAGAGGGAAATGAAGTGCCCCCTCTCTGACATCCACACAGTCACTACTTGCATTGAGACTTTTTTCTGAGTGTTTCTCTTTATACTTTCCAACACAGGAAGAGAAAGTTGAACATGGAAACAGCATGGAAATGGCAGGCACATATGGATGGCTTCACTCCTATTATCCAATGTAAGCACGTCAGCAGGTGCAGCTTCTCATTTCTACACTGCCTGTGTAGCCCTTCGCATAAAAGTTAGCATATGAAACTCCTAATGATTTTCAAAATGTAACCAGATGCTCTGAGTGGCCTAGTCTTAGAGCTAAACTTGATTCCCATTTCTTCCAGGTATGGTTTGGCTACTTCTGTGACACCAGGTTTGAACCCTGCTTCCGCTCCACTTCTTCCGTGAGCCTTTCTGAAAAG
This sequence comes from Aptenodytes forsteri, assembly GCF_000699145.1. Classification (NCBI taxonomy): domain Eukaryota; kingdom Metazoa; phylum Chordata; class Aves; order Sphenisciformes; family Spheniscidae; genus Aptenodytes; species Aptenodytes forsteri. The sequence goes on from NW_008794215.1 coordinate 1,607,741, forward strand.
TCTCTTCTGTCTTAAGAAAAAATACTGAAAGCGGCAAAGCAGCAGCTACCAGTATTCATGTAAATTAATTCAGCATTGTGATTGCAATTTCCTCTCTCTCTGACTAGAATATACTCTCCATTTAATGACCCACAGTGATCCATTACCCCTCTCTTGAAGCATCATCCCTGCACTTTAACAGGTTGCTCCATCTTTCCATTCTTCTAACAGAAGGATGAAAATGAACAATGGAAAAATCAATCGACAACCGATAAAGCAAGTCTCCTGCTTGTAAATACCAGCTAAAGCACAGGATGCTACTCAACCCACATGAAAGTCACGCTAGAAATGCATCTGAGAGCATGAGCAAAGAGACAACAATGAATGACAATAAAATAAGGTGGAATTATGTAAGAGCGAGCCTAATTCAGCATAATGGGAATGTTTACAAAGTTTCATAGTTTAACACTAGGCATTGGGCATGCTCTGTAAAACAGAAGTTCATCTTTGTTGCTGAATTCTGCCAGGCATTTACATTTATCTTAGGATATGCACACTTTTGCATTACTGAGTGCCAACAATGCATCAGAAGCCTTTTTACATAAATCACACGAAGCAGACTTGCCTTAATTCTTCATTCAGAAACAGCATATAAAATTCAGGTTCCATCATGGTGCGCTTTTCTACAATATCTTAAAAAGCTAAGACCTAGAAACCTAGGTTTTTAACAGGTCGGAAGATGCTGAATGATTTTGTATTTTCTCAAAACATAGTCAAATACATTCACAGTGGCCAAAGCTTTTGACAAAGATGACTGGACAAAAAGACTGTATTTCACATACCCCTGTAGAAAGTCTGTTAGCAGCTGCTGGTTTTTTATTTGAAGGAATATAAGCAGAAAGCATCTCCTTTTATAGTGAATACAGCTTTTCCTATCTACGAGATTCCCACTGGTGAGATCTAATTTTTCACCCTTGAGCTGTTAATAATTAATAAAAATTTTCATGAAATTTCTGATATACATGCTCTTGGGCACTTACTTTCCTAAGTAGAAAGAAACTCTTGTCTTACCACACAGTTATGAATAAACCCACCACAATACTACTGAAGTGTCATTTGTGTTTCAATAGCAATATAGATGAACAACAAATTTTTTTCTGAACTTTCCACGAGGCATGTAAAGCTCAGTATTAAATAAAAATTATTCTGTATTTATAAATCTCCAATGTGACTTCAATACAGTGACTTATCCAGAGTCGCTATATCACTCACACAATCTAAAACTTTGTGTTCAGAAAGCAAAAGTTGAATAATGACTTATTTTACAAAGAAAATCTCTCATCCACATCCTATACAGACATTGGTAGACCTCAGGATACTTGTTTATGCTTCTACTGAAGGGTTGAGGTACTCTAGATTTCAAAATAAATACATGTAGTAGATATTTTACCATTAGTTCTAGCACTTGGTCATGCAAAAGGTTCCTCAATATTTTCTGATGGAATAGCCCACACTCTCAAAGAATGTAGTGAATCTAATTCAAGGGATCTTCTTAAAACAGTAAAAGTTGTATAAGCTTCTCTGAGTAGTGAAACAGAACTTGAATTGCCATTCAGTGGGCTGGACCAAGGGCAGAATTTCTTGATGTATATTTTATCTTCTACATATGCTTGATTGCTATTTAAAGTACATTAAAAGCAAAACAGTGTACATTTCCTAGGCAAATTACAAGTTCTACTACACAAGAGCAGAAAGGATATTCTTATGTGCCAGATTTTTCATGACAAGAACGTGTGAAGAAAAACTGTTACGAAGATAGAAGTAGAGGATTCTACTTCACTAAATACCAACAGCTTCAAAAGAGCTGCAAATTGCTTAAAGCTGACAACACAAAGATGACCATTGCGTAGATAATTTCACAGATACTACAGAATGTGCTGCTGACTATTTAAAGTGAACAGATGTACAACTGCATCCTTTAAAGTGTATAATGCCAAAATAACCCTTTCATAATGATAAAAATACCTCATTTCCAAAGCATATCGCAACATACTGAATGGTAAACTCGTCAGAAGTATAATTGCTTTTTTTACACCACATTGAAAAATAATGTTTTATAGCTGATTAAGAAAAAAGGGTTATACGGTATACATTAAAGACAAAATTATACCAGCCACCAGAACATGAGGAACTCTGGAGATGACACAAGAAATTGCTGGACAGTAACAAAATCCGGAGTGAGAAACTGACAGAAGCTACGGATAGTGCCATGAAGGATGGTTGGATTGCATGGTTAGTTAAGGGGAAGCTATGTGAGAAATGGCCAAACTTCCCTCGGAAGTGGAGAGGAGTACTGCGCAGCTCTGAGGAGAAGAGTCTTGCAAGGCCAAGAGTACCTAGGTGGCCATATTAGTGATACCATATATGGCTGAGAAGACCTAGGTAATGCTGTCAGTGATATCAAATTTGGGTGTGGATGTAGTGAAACTGGGATTAGCAGGGGAAAAATAATTAGGGACAGGTGGTTTATTAGGGAAGGAGGCAAGGGCAGAGACCGAGAGAGAGAAAAGGGGGCGGGAGGAGGGGAGAACAAGCATGGAAAATGGAGAGAAGGCAACATAAAATGGCCCAGCCAGGTATTAGCAAGCTGCTGGTCAGTACAGTTGTCTGGCCAAGCCCAGCACCTGATCACCAGTCTACCCTGTCTTATTAAACTCTACACCTAACTGTTTTCTCTGTAACTATGCTTAAATGTGCTTTCTGTTCTGTGTATGAGTGCGTGTGTGAGATGTTAGCAAACTTCATGCTGCACTAGCCAACGAGTAGGGTAAAAGGTCTGGGAGCCAGCTACCAGAAAAAGCATGGTCTGGAAAGCCTGAAGGTGGGCTATTTTCAGGAACCACAGGTCTGGAGACAGCTGTGTGTGTGTGTCTTTATGTATGGATGTGTGAGTGTGAGATGTACTAGCACGCTTGGAGTCTGATTAGCCAGATGCGAAGAATAGGATCAGCACATTTGTATTGTTCATGTTGTATGAGCAGAGGTCTACACATGAGGTGCCAGACCCGGCATTGTCCTCCTGTGCATGTTACTTTGCTGGTGGCTAGCTGTGTGTATGCATCGGGAATACACGCTCAGCCTTTCTACTGCTGGGACCAAGGAGCATGGGATCGCAGCAACCTGGATCTAGTGAATTGAACTGGAAAAATCCAACAACTCCCAAAGTCTACCAGATTGAGCTTCCCTCAACAGCTCCGAGTGATGGCAGAAAAATTATTTCAAGGATTATTCTATAGTGAATTATCACAGGATATTTTACCAGAAAAAACAGATAAATAAATTGTGCTTGAATATTTCTCATGCTCCATTTACTCTTAGCCAAGAATAGGATGGGAGGTATTTTGTGATAAATGGCTAAACAGCAGAGGTGCGTTATATCGTTCTCTCCCTGAAATTTAAAAAGGAAAACTACATACAATAGTCAAAGATGAGATATATCTTTCTTCAGGGACTAAACATGGGAGGAAGCGGTGGCTTGTAGGACTGCCTTCTTCAACACATCCCAGCTTACCAGCATTTTTTTTTAATTTTCCTCCCCCCTCTCTACCCTCAGCTTTAAAAACACCACAAACACCTTAGCCAAATACATATCTTACTCTGTGAGACAAGAAGATCTATCTCCCATTTTTAGTCTGTCCATCTCTGAACCTAAAGGGAGAAAAGTTATATTGTTTTCAAAAACATATTCCTGTAATGTAAAACTTCTTGCTGACCTTGTCCTCTGACTGCTCTGATCTCACGCTTACCCACCCCCTCTTCTCATGGTGCTCCACTCACCCGTTTTGGTGTCCCTGCATCTCTCCCCAGTTGGGAAGGTCATTGCTTTTGCAATGGTAGAGAAAGCTCTACCTCCTTTGTCTGTAATTCAATCCCCTCCTCCCTTCTCAGCCACAAAGGCAATTTATCTCCTTGAATCACACCTTAAAGGCTTGTTTTGTTTCTGTTGTTTAGAAGTCACTTCCTTCTTAATCATTTTGTGATACTCTGTATGAACACCACTGTATGATATAAATTATCTTGTGTTTCATTTGCTGGAGCTCCAAAATAAGTTACGAGTTCCAAGTAATCACACAAACGTGTATCATTAAACATTTCCCTTTAAAAAAAAAATCATTTAATTAGAATATTATCTTCCTTAGAATTGCAGTATTGGATACACAATTGTAACTGAGACAGAATGCAAAATTGAAGTATTTCAATCAATACAGAAACATAGACACTAAGCTCCAGGCAATAGGGTAGCCTATCACATTCCATCTATTATTCCGAAGTTGGATACTTTTCTTTTTTATGTAACTTTCCCTGAAGCTTGATGTCTCTCAATTACAAGATGCGGAGTCTTCTCCAAAGCAGCCATAAAGTTGTATGTGCATTTTCTAGCATGCAAGTATATGAAGGCAAAAAAAATTAATCATTTGAATGTTATCACCAGATAATTCTCTATTTAGAAACACTGAATTAAGCGAGAAGAAATAAAGAACGAATTGTAAGTGCCAATATTCCATCACGCACTACACGCTAGTTTATTCAAAATACTGCTTGTAAAAGTATATACATTATATTAAAGACATCAGGTATTCAACAAATGTTTCTGTATTCACTTCTGCTTTCAAACAGTATGCACATTTGTTAAATCAGCAATTGATACAGGAACATTGAAAGGGACTTTATGGGTTGTCGTATCCAGCCTGTTGCTAGCACACTTTTTTCCTAACTGCTTATAGACATTTTTTAGCAAATGGTTAAATAATGTCTTTCTCTTCCTCAGCTATTTGCAACAAAGTAGCTCTATGTTAAGAGCGGTAAATCCCAATACCAGTCCCTAAATACAAGGTCTTGCATTTTGCACTGTTGAATTTCAACCCATTTCTCCCCATTCAGGCACCCTGCCTTTGATTTGACAATGCCTCCTGGCTTCATCCATCACCGAATTTCACAAGCACTACTTCTTGTGCAAGGTCATCACTGCAAATGCTAAAACTGGCTCCAAAACCACTTTTCAAGGCACTGGACTGGTATCCTTGCTCTAGATCAACAATTCCACACTCAAAAAAAGTTGCCACCGCCTCTTCCGTTAGTTCCTACTAAACTCACAGTACTTAGGCTAATCGCAATGATCTACATTTAAAAAAAAAACATTTCCTATGCAGAATCTTTGGGGTTTTATTTGTAGGATGATTTCCTTATTCTTTAAAAGAATAAGGTATCACCAAAAAAACCCCACCCAAACCCACAGCCTACATTATATGCTTTTGTATTAATTTTTGTTTATTCTATCTTGTGAATGAATATCCAAGCCTGAAGCAGCATAATGTATGTACGCAGATTATA
>NW_008794215.1:1613140-1637467 GCF_000699145.1 Aptenodytes forsteri
TACACATAATCTGAAGTAGAATTCAGGTTTGAAAACTGGACATAAAGTTTATACTTTATGATTTTTTTCAAACTAATAAATATTCCAATCAGAACCCAATTAAAATTGCACTATCAACATTCTTTTCAGACACTATTTTTCATCTTTCTTGTAAATAGAGGTTATTATCATTATGAGGCGTAAAGTTCCCTCGCTGAAGGCGTTACTGAAACAATCAGCAATGACATAGTACCTACTCCAAGAAGTTTACTAAGACAATGTACAACATGTATATAGATAAGAAACAGGTGCAAAAGGGAAGATGTGAAAAGAAATAATGAAGTGTTCAGCACAGCCACAAGTCAGTGAAAACATCATAGATTTCAAATCACCTGCCTTTACCATGTATACAGAATATGTGGAACAGCAAAATAGCATTGCATTTGTTTAGTTCTCATCCAAAGTAGAGAGAATTAGTAACACATAAGAGCGAAAGGTCAGTCACCTGCAGCCATCCATTTGGTTTTACTCAGTTATGGACCCATCCCAGTCGAACAAATCCTGAAAAAGAGCCACAGTTTTGCAGCAATATTATCTGCAACTAAATAGCGTGATCCCTGTAGCAAAAGGCTCACTTGGGTATTTTGAAATATAGTGAGTTCCTTCCAAATACCTAATCTATTTTTTGTACAAAACATATTAAAAAAACATGAAGTAGGGGTTGAGTTGGCTGGAAATTAGACCTGCACAAATAGGCTATATTTCAGGACTCTTGTGGTATTAGCAAATTAGAAGGGGAAAGATCTACTCACACTAGCAAGTATGTCCAGTTTTATTGTGCTGAGACAGAGATAATTCAACACTTTCACACATTTCATTTTAATTGTCATAGAATTAGTCACCAAAGACTACAGCTGTAGCGGAAAGGAAAAGTGTAAGGAAATGTTAAATCAACAACCAGAAAAAATGTATTTGAATACATTTTCCCAACAAATACTAATTCACTTTTATTATGAAGCTTTAGCCTGTGGCATCCTTAAAATGCATCACAACTATGACTACGTAGAAATTAACCTACTTGAAGTCCTGATTTCCAGTTTACAACCTTGCTGGAAGGTTTTCCTGTATGTTACTTGCTATGTCTTTCCCTTCATCTGTCCCTGAAAGACCCATCAACAATTCATTGATCCTGTCCTCGTAGCACAACGTTGTCCTAGTAGCACAACCAAGGGCACCAGCCCAGGGCTATTGCTTTTCTAGTGACTCTAACTCACTGAAGATTGGAGGAGGGAAAAGTTCAAGAAGAAAGGGTGAGACTGCTATGGAAAAACAGGCTCTGACCACAACGAAGAGCTGGGGAGGGGCCTGTGGAAGGCACTGAGCAGCCCCAAACAGGCTGTCAGGAAGCCAAATGGGGAAGATTTTGTGAGTAGTCACCTATCATTTTTCAGTGTCTCTTGTGCCGTGTGCATGGTAGAGTGTATATGGCTTACACTGTCATAAGACCCTTCCAAGGTGAAATAGTTATGCAGCATGTCCATGAGCACAGAGCTCTGGAGGGGTATTCGTATCCTCTGTATAGAGGAACTGACTTCTCACCATTGATCTTCGGTCGTACAGCAGCCAGTCTCAGAGCTCCACACCACAGGGAAGCTCAGTATCCCATAGTCCAGACATAAGACAGTTTCTGAATAGTCCTCAGATTCAATCATCTTAAAAGTCATGGGCCCAATACAACAGCCTGGTGAGCACTCACAAGCAGAGAACAAGCAGGGACATGACTAAAAAAGATTTTATAATGCTCGTCTGTAAATAACCTGATTTCAATTTTTTCATATATCCTCACAGTTCTCTGAGAAAATAAAATACAGTGTAAGATTGACAGATTGCAATGTACTCTTAAAGAGTGAAGCACTACACGGCACCAGAGTGGAAACTACAATTACAAGTAAGACTACAACGCAGAACAAACACACAGGAAGAACAAAAGCAGCTTGGCATATCCATCACCCTTTTACTTTACAGGTTCCTGTCCTGACAGACACTGAGTATGCTGTCCCTCTGAATCAAGTCCATAAATACTGCCATAATCTCTGACCTTGTTCATGTACACATGAAAAGCTCCATTAACTTGAAAAAACTCCGAAGAGTAAAGTCAACTCATCTATGCTTCCTTGTTGAATGGCACCACCCCAGGACCAGCAAATCATAGGAAACTCCTATCAAAGAGCAAATTACTAAATCCGTTTCCTCAATTTGTGCTTGTACACATACATAAACACTGGAAGCTTTCAAACCCCAGCAGGTAGGTGTCTTTCGTGCAACAGGGCAGGCACAGAAGGTGGCAGTGAAATGCTATGGTCATGCCATGAGTGCTCCTGTATCATTCTCCTGGCACACACTGTGGGACACGTAGCTGGAACTGAAACTGTGATACAGAAATCAGATGCACAATCAAAACCTCCTCAGTAACACAGGTATCTGTATGGACAATGCTGAGTTCCAAAACATCAGACTTAGGCAAGCAAAGGGAATAAATATATAATGAGGTGAGCATAAACTGTAAATGGATGATGCTCCCGTTCAAGTTTGTCAATTGACCCCCGTGTCCACATTAAAATTATTTTTTATTATTTTTCCTAGTTTCTAAAAGCTCCTAGTCCTTGTGAAAAGAATTCAAGTGAAAATTTGAAATAAACTTGCTAAAAAAATAGTGTCCCAGTTACTCCACAGTATTTTTCCTCACTTTTAGAAGCAGACAAAGTTTCTATCAGAAAATTTGTCCGTTTTCTTAACTATTGCATTTGGTAATAGGTACATTTGTAGGGACAGAAAAAGAACTTCAATGAACAGTGAAGAAATTCCAGCAGATTTGACATAATCTCGAAGGAAAAGAATCAACTTTCTTATTTAACCTACAATGGCACATACATTTTAGGGAAATACCAATGCTGGAGTACAAATTTGTTATTACTGTTAATTTTGAAAAAAATATGCCACAGTGATAGCGTAACTAGTAAACACAGTCACAGTGTAAGTAGCAAACAGCAGAAAGAACAAAAGCTCTGTACATCCAGCATGCTTGTTAAACTTCTCCTAAACAATGTTTCCTCTGAGCCTCCAACCTAGCAAAAACGTACCTCTTTCCTGCCCTCACAGGCTCTGCCACACCTTCTTACGCAGATTTCATCTAATAGGAATATAAAGGTAAATACAGCAATACCCTAATTGTGGAGCTATTGCAAAATCATGTAATTTATTTTTCTGCTTTTTAGAACGACTGGTTTTACTTCAGAAACTACCATCTGCCTCTGGTTTTCCACACAATCTTTGCCAATATTGGAATCAAGACCGCATTTGCAGCAGTTATTCCTCCTGTGAGTGACTTAGGGGCCATCTAGGCACACAAGAGAGACAGAACTGTGTCTAATGTTCTTCAATGCTCGGGAAGGGGAGAACTAAGAGTAAGAACAGGTGACTACAAGGTTGACTAGCTGATGAAAGCAACACTCCCCAGTGGAGAGTGAAGATCCAACAGACTGGATGGATGGATGGATGGATGGATGGATGGATGGATGGAAAGGAAGGAACCATTTAGGACTTTCTTCCAAGGAAAAAACGGAAACAAAGGCTTTAAGACACCATTGGCAGACTAAGTCATTAAGAAAAAGCCTTAAGTTGGAGACTTTGAGTAGGAAAGTGTAAAAGTTACTGAGAATTACAATATACACCTTTGTTATGTACTCTCATTACTACATAAAAGCCCAGGAGGGATATTTTATGCAATGCTGTACATGTGATCTGTGTGTTTGTGTTCATTCAGGACTACACAGCAGAGAGAAACTATGGCTTATCAGCAGCAGACAGCACAAGACGAGCTGACTTCTCAGCCTGAGGCTCACAAACACTATTCTGCTACTTGTTCATTTGAATTTTTTTCAAAGTATTAAAAGAAGACATTTTCACAACTCATTTTTTTCAGTATAGGAATTCTGTCTAAAACAGACTCTTTCTGCAAAAAAGTGTGCTTGGGGGGGTGGGACTGGCAAACTTATTTTTCAGCAGAAATATTTTCCCAGAAAATGCCTCATCATCCCCAACTTTAGTACCATACTAAATTTGAGTACAGTCTCATAAAGAAATAGCAAACAGGGAGAGCGCCTTGCTAGGAACTGTGCCTCAGAGGGCTGCCATTCCTCCTTGGCTTACCTACTCCATGTGTAAGATGGGAAAACCAACCCACACCAGCTTTGACACAGAGGATACATCGTGCTTCTTTCCTTTCTGTACCAACAGGGTACCGGTTCCCTCAGGATACACTAAAAAGAGTCACATCCCTTTTTTGCAACGTACAAACAAGAGATGTCTAGATTTCTTCGCACCCAGTGGACATGCCTGAAGATCAGTTGCAATCAAATGAGACGGTACTGTAGCTCACATTGCACAGCTCACAGTGGTAAATTTCCGCTTCATTTATTTCAGACAGCATACCCGAGCACACCTGTGGTTTGTCTAGCTGTGCTTCTGTTAACATTAATATCATTTAGTCCATACAAGCCCGTGCTTTAGTTATTACATACATTATAATGATACAGTATTAAAGATACAATAGTAGCATTGAAGTTTAAATATGGCCTCATGAGGAAGGAATACAGAGATTTCTAAAATAAAATCTACAGTAAATCTGTAATAGATTATTCCCCATTTCTCTAATTATCATTTTCCCATGAATAAACTCATACAGGAATGATGAACTTTCTCCTTGCCTAGAGCATGCTGAGGTAACAAGAGGCAACCTACAGTGAGAAAAACTACTTTTAGCTGGCATGATACTGAATTGGTGGCTGTGTCAGATAGTATATGAGATTTCAGTTCCAAGTACACTGTCTCTGGGTCTTTCAGAAAAAAAAGCCCTACATAGCAAAACTTTATTTTGGATAGGAGCTGGTTATGAAGTTAGAATAAATCTGGTTTGTTCTGGACAGGCATATCAAATAGAAAGCCATCACCACAATCTTAGCTTTTTTGTTTTAAGTAATTCCTGGGATTCCCTTGATGAGAGGGGAGTGAAGAGGAGGAAGGAAGCAACTCAATGTGGGGCTGTAAAAGTCCATTTTGTACACAGAATTTTAACTAATCCTAATGGAATGCTTCAAGTCATCAGCCCTGAACTACTTTCCAGTAGTACAAAACTGACTGATGAAGGTAAACTGACCGATTTTTTCAATGGTTTTGATTTATTGTTGTCTAAACTGAAAACCAGAACTTTAATAACAGCTAGGTAAATTAACCTCGCTTAGATCAAAACACATGGCTGTGCCAATTAGTGACTGAGTAAACAGCAGCATGAAAAATGGTAACCCTTAATTACAGCCTCAAGTGTAGTGCTGGGCATTTTGCATTGTCTGTTTATCCAAAACGAACCGTAAGTAGCTTGCCACATGTTTCTCATGTCTCTTAGGACTAATTAAAACTGGCCATCCCTGTTCCTGACCACCTGAGTACCGATTAGATCTCCCTGGATAAACATCGCTTCCAGCCTTTGTCCACTGATGCTTTCCCTGTCACCCTCTGCTTCTTTTGTGTACTAGCTCACTATTAAATTTCACCTGCTAATTCAGCTGAACAGTGCTGAACTGCAGCCGTCCCATCTGTTTCAGTAAAGCAGTAACTTACGTATATAACTGAGCTACTAATGTTAAGATAATGACTCCTGTTGATGATAGCTCCTAAGTTTCTGGTAGCTGGCTCAGCGTGCCTTTGCCTTTGGCCGCTGCTGCCAACTGCACACTTGGTGTACTGTGCAAGAACCGCAGGCTCCAAAATGTTTCCTGAAGGGCCATGCCTCCAATTCGACCTACCAAACAATCCTGCCAATTAAGTGTCTCCTTTGAGAAGGCGTTAGAGAAGCTAACTCATTAGTAAGAAACCGCAAAGGTACTAGTACCCTTAGTATTACTAAGTACCGTGAGTACTAGTTCTAGAAAGTAAAGTGACGCAAAGTCTCCTTGAGATTTAAAAAAAAAAAAAAGAACAAGCCAGGTTGTTAGAACTTTCTCATTGTGTGGACACAAAGAATTTGGATCCAAGGCATCTCAAATTATTCCTTCCAGTGTGCATTGCTTTGCATGTATTTATAATGAATCTCTCAGGCTTTCACGACACCGAGTTCCATTCATTCTTCCCCAAGCCTGAATTAAGACGCCTAAATCATTTGCTGTCTGCAAATGTGCTGATGACTGCTAGTCTCTCCCTTCTACCAACCTACCAGCAAAAGTTTTAGCAGCACCTCATCCAAAGAAGGAACCCCCTGTTACCATTTGGCTGTATCAAATGTCCTTCAGATGCCACACAGCAATTCTTTACATCCTAAATCTTGTAGGTTAGCCAAACGGTATTAGTAACTATTTCCTCCTGATTTTAATGCTATTGCACAAAAAAAAAGGGCACTTAAAGCATAACATATTGTAATAATCCCAGATGAAGGCAAAAAATAAAAAAAACTTTAAAAGACCTTATCAATTTATATTATATCAATATAAACATGGCAAAGGAAAAAATGTCCATGATAAAGATGCAGTCAGAATCTCCTAGCATCCTGCAAGGAAATGGTTTTCTTTAAGGGACACAAAATCTGGACCATGGCATAAGTCTAACTCATCCCTTTGTACAGCAGAAGACAAGGTCTTACAGGTAGCATTGGAAAGCTTTTCTTCCCACTGAGCTAAAATGCAGGATTTTACACTGCTGATGTGAGTTTTTCCTTCCAAGAAAGTAACCAGTTCACTTAGATCCCCTTGCAGGGCAGTTAGCTCTGGCATGCAAGTGTTCATGGATGCTTTTCCTTTGGACCTTGGTTAGATAAGTTTAACTGTCACGTTTCAAAACCTGTGGAGATATTTTTCTATGTATAACTTGTGAAAGAAACAAAACAAATCAAATGTTTGACCATTGTGGATTCACATAAAGCAAGCCCTTCACATCATGCCAAGAAACCTGGCAACTGGGAGTAGGCATGTTCTTGGAAGGGGTCAGCACAGAGCCATGAATAATAAAATAACTGCTGCCCTGAAAGGAGACTCCCCTCTATTTCAGCAGTGGAAACTTATGGAGAATTGTACGTAGACAGTCTAGCTTTGAAAGCAATACCAATACTTTTTTCCCGAGAATAGAAAAGTTGATGAAGGGTCTGCTTAGAAACAAAGCTGCTTCCCCTTCCATGCAGAAAGGAGACAGGTGATAGGGGAGGATGAAGCTCAAAAGGCTGAGTTAAGAGGCTGAAAGACCTCACTGTGAGACACATTACTGAGGATGCCACACAGAAGACAACAACAAAAAAAAACCACAACGGAAAACAAGAGTCTCTAGGTATATTATATGCTAACATCAAGCCCAGAGTAGTCATAATGTGTTCATCTTTACAGAATAGCATCCCATACACAAGATGATGTGGTTTTGTTACTTGATTGGCAACATATATCACTTATAAACTATTGTACCTTTTATACATATTCAAATACAAACAAAGACAAAATCATATGAAAAAACATGAGCTTTGCAATTAAACCACTTCAACACATGATATTGGGTTCCTGTAAAATGCTGCGAGGTTATTGTTCTTCTGAGTATCGTTACAATAAAAGAGCCCACAGTTAATGTACCACAAATTAGCAGTATCAAACAGTTCTCCTGAATAAAAGATGCAGACATATCAGAAGACAGACAGCAATATGACTGGGATATTAAAATTCTCCATCAGTAAGCAAGTTCAGAGAAATACTGGTATCTGTCTAGAGATGAAACAAAGTTTTGAGGTCAAGGCAACCTTATTTGTGAGGACTAATGATAAAATAAAGTTCATCTGTGTTGAAGTATATTGGAAAGGACAATTATCCAGGGGATTAGGTTTCCAGATCCGAATTCATGCCTTAAAGAGCACTGTACGTCGATGGCATCCCAATTGGTCTCCCTGGGACGCTGATCTGTTTGCATGGTGGCAGAGGACCTCAGTTCCTGTCATCTGGGCCTGTCGCGCTCCGATGCAAGGCTCACGGCTAATCCGTCACAAGCCCATTTGCTGTGAAACGGTGTTTGACAGCTCCTCAGCCTCGTCGCCCCATCGCACTAAAAACCTCTTGCTTGACAGAAATACCCAGTCAATTAAGGGAGGTGGCTGCTAAGAACAGAAATGTGTTTTTTTCTTCTAACAATTCTCTACTGGGTCCAAATAAAGAAATGTAAAATGTTCCAGAGAAGGCGACAGTGCTTGTACAGGGCTTCCCAACTGCCACTTACCACAGCGACTGCCAACGTTTTTGTTTGTAAAAGATAATTGCCCTTCTAGATCATTTAGGAAACAAGCCTGGCTCTCAGCTTCAAAACTCCAAACAGTTTGTGCTTAATTATACTTAGACATTAAATGCCTTTTCTTGTATACTGCAAAGAAACAACCTGGGGTTACATTAAGATTCATACACAATGGTATTTTATGAAGTATTAAATACAAAATATACTTTGAGCATATTTTGAAAATATAATGTATGTAAATGTTAAAGATTAATTATTTATTGCTAGACCCACTGAAATTCCATAATATATTTTGAAATATTAACCAGGGCTATGCTTAATTCGGTTTCATATAAATTAAGGGAGGGTAACTTTGAATTTAAGAAAATACACAGCAAGGGAAGTAATAAGAATAAGAAATATGCTGAAAATGTTTCCTGTTTTATACATCAATTCTTTAAATGATGCTCCAACCTTCTTGTGTACATTTTCTACAAATATTTGTGAGATCAGGTTTTATTACCCTGAGTGGTCATCTGAAATGAGAATTTCCACTGTGTCTGTAGAAACAATATTTTAAATTAACCTGACGACATATTAACAGTACAAATGTGTAGTCTCCCCATTCAGTTACGTATTAAGTAGAATATTCTCCAACTTACTTGTTGAATTAAGTATTTACAATAATAATAATAAAAAAGATAATCTTGAACTTGCTTTTACATTTTTCTTAAAAGCCAAATGGAAATAAAATGAGAAATAAATTTAATCTACTTAAAAGAGTTTAAAATTTAATGTAAAGTAATGCTCAAGTACATTCAATTTTAGCTGTTGAATACTGCCCTGAAAAATTAGGAAACCTGAGTTTTGTGGACACATAAGCAATCTTAATTTGATCCAATTGCATTTAGGCATTATGCTTCAGCCTTGTTGACTTTTTTTGATTGATTCACAGCTTCATTATTATTTAGATGCTGTATTACAGTGATAGTCTTCACAAACATGTGACTGGATCCAGGTTTCTAGATCCTTAGCTACCTGTAAACTGTCTGGTTTTTCAGAACTGTTGAGCACCCAACAGCTGACTCAAACTGAGATCAGATCTTGCTCACACTTACGTGCCTTCACCTGTAATGATCCTCCGAAGTGGGATGCTTTTGGTCATAGCGCTTAAAACAACATATAATTGCTCTGTATATCTTTTACCTTCAAATTCTGATTTATTTCAACCAGCGTTTGCAAAATGGAATAAAAGTATAGTTTCTTTATACTTCAGAAAACTGAAATACCGTCGTTTCTAAAGGTTACATGGACATCCTATGTATAGAATACAGTCTTCCAACACGAAGCACTAATTCTCTTCATGTATTTCAAAACCCGCCACATGTTATTTACTGTAAATTTAAGAAAAAAATTCTATTAATAAATAATGTTCAGGACATAAAATGCCCATTGGCTTTCTACAAAACTAGAAAAAATGCAAAGAGCTTATTTAATAGTTTCAAAACTGCAAAAATGAAAATGGGAAAAGTCAAACTCTTTTCTTTCCAGGCTTCTTACATATTCCAATCAATTTATGCTTGTAACAGGAAGAAGTAAACTTTTGGCAAACTAAGAAAATCAGTCGGACCCTTTCTAACCTAATTGTTGTCTCCCAAGGGTATAAACACATTTTGTGACGGGGATTGTTCTTACAATACTACTTAGATTTACTCTCTATGCATTTCAAATCCAGACATCAAAAGACAGAGATAGAAAACAAAGCTCTTAAGCTGTGCCCCAAAGCTGCAAATGTGTTAATATTCTCATCTTTCATGTTTTCAAGGTAATTACAGTAAAGAGCTCTTTACTGTAGACTTCAAGAAGGAACTTAACCTCTGACAGTGGTGGACTTTGAAACAAGAGACAGTATTGCCTTTATTGCAGAAGAACTTGTTAGATATTTCCTGGGTTAAAATGGAAGTCTTTATATCCACTATGCTTACAAATAATTCTGAAGTGTTTTATCCTCAGAAAACCAAAAAGCAACTGCTATTATTTGAGTTTGTTACTTCTACATAATCTAGAGGTAAATAATACTAAAGCTTTGAGTAATGTATGCTCTCACCAAAATTAACAAGAAACTACTCTTAATCAAACTTTATAAATTCAAATTTATAATACAAACTTCATCCTTAATAAATTTACTTCTCCCCACACCCCTTTCTCTATTTCTAAAGCAGAAATTATTCTATTTATACTTCAGAAAGGAGTTGTGATGACAAATGGGCAAAAATCTTTCTTTGCCTTGCTGACAGTTCCAATAAATACATACATGCATTATTATTGCAGATCAATATAAAAACAAATTTGCTCTGTTTTTTTAGTGAATGAAAAAAAACCAGTTTCCTCTGTCATTTTTAACTTTGTTAATAAAAGCAAAGACAATTTGGAAACACAGGGCTGGATTAAGTGGCTTTAGACACCATTCACAGAGGACATCAATTAATAACGTCTCATGTACTACAGCTTAATAATTAGGACACTAAATGAGGCTGCAGAAAACTTGCCTAGAGAAGTTCACTTGGCCAGAGATGGAGCTTTCATACGCAAACAGTCTTTTCAAAAGGCTCCCTTCTATATCATTTATCATTATGTTGCAGTCTTCATGGCCACTAACATTGATGTACAGTTTTTAAGTCACTGAAATCTTATCGTGTTTTATTTATGAAGTGCTACATGCCATGTTTCAATTTTTGAATTTTTATATTTATTTTTATTTCAGATTAAAATGAATTTGACCAAATCTATGCATAGCCTATGCATAGGTTATGCTTAAAAATACATATACCTGACTCAGGCTGCAAGAATTAATTCATTAATGTTTATAAACTGCTGCGAAGATTTAAAATGCAATCTAAAATCTAAATAGCATCACTTTTGTAATCCATGTCCTTGGGCAAATAAATTGTCTTCTAAATTGTTTGAGTATACTCTATCAGACTAGGTTTCAGCAGCCAGTATCAAGTTTTTAGATTCTTGTCTTGGTAACTTCCTGTATCTCTCTGAGAAAAAAAATAATAGTTACAATTTACAGGGCTTGTTCAACTGTACTGTCTTTGTTAGAACTATTTAACAGGAGACTGTTTCTTCTCCTTTATATGCTCTGGTTTTGTTTTTGCTTTGGGATCATTAATAGCTTCTTCAGATTTCCTTCTTCTCTTTTTGCTTTTGCATTTTTTAAGTGTATCTTGAATAATTAAAAGCACAGCAACATGCATTTCAGCTCAATGAAAAGCTGTTTATCAAAGAAGTGCGATGTCCATGTCACCTCTAATCCTCTCATGGCTCTTCGGAGATCAAACAGATGACAATTCATCTAAATAGAAGTCAGTTCTCAAAAGGTTACAGGCACCTGTGCTAGAAAGACAGTAATGATTCCCTGAGAGCACCATAATAATCAATAAACCTTTGTCTTGAAAAACATCAGTAGTATACTTCAGATAAGCCACAGGAATTAAGCCAGACAATAATACACACTGGGATAGCTCAAGTCCAGGCACTAGTTATTTCGAAAGCATGAAAAAATATTTAATTCCTTTCAGTCTTTCCTAAATCATCTAAAATATATGGATATCCACATGTAAACATGCTAAACCATGTAGCAAAGAAGAAGAAAATGTCTTATGCCTAGCCCAGATGTACATTCCTACCTGATGGCATGTATGGACCACAGAGGTGCCACGAGTGAAGAAGAAGATAGCCCAGTTTTGTGCTGCAGCTCTTGGACTATTTAATTCCACTTTGATGTAAATCTGCTTTGATTTTTAGGTCTTATTTTATCCAACCCATAATTGTTTTAGGCTTATGACAAGAAACACAGCTGGAAATGAGCAAAGAAATGTTGGCCTTGCTCTCTGCAACCACTCTGGTATGCAAGCAACTTGACATGGAATTTGCTTTTGTATATAAAGCATATAAGTAATTGCATAAATAAGTATACCATGGACTTCAGTAAAGCAGTTTACATGGTATTTTAAAGATCGAGAACTAAGCAGTGGGTGTGTTGTACAAGTATGACTAAGAAAGGAAGGGAAAGACAATTCCTCAGCTCCTTACACCAGGCATATATACATCCTGGTGGGTAGGAAATAAGTTATGGCTCATATTGGGTTTTTTTAACACCAAGGTGAGTTTTTGACGGGACGATGCAGGGATGTCAGATGTTACGAAAGAGCACTCCAGAAATGACAGGAGAAGCATGGGGAAAAAGCACAAAGATATCAGAGGCAGAAGTTCAAAGTACTGGGGAGCATCCCAAGATCAGTTTGGACAGACAGAAGCAAAACCACCCGCAGTTCTTCCACCAGATTCTGAACGACATTTCCTTTCAGTCAGGCTTGCACTGCCTTTTCATTGCTTCTGCAACATTGCTGTTGATAAAGTTTTTTCCCCATGAGCACTGTGGAAATATTTAATGCCAAAACTGATATCAATAAACTAATTTCATGAACTGAGTGTTAATCATCATATAGGACTTGTGATCCTATGATCTCCTAAAGATCCACTGCCTTCAAAGGAGACATCTTGAGAATACGAAACCAGCTGGATCAGCAATTCTAAGATTACAGACTAAAAGTGCTGTGGGGATTTTGATGCCTAACTCTGAACCTGATAAACTCCGCATAGCCATTAACTATTCCCAATCTCAGTGTCAGCTGCTTCCTTAGATGTCCCTCGGCACTTTAAAATATAATTTTCTGCTTTATGCCAAGTTTTCTTAAAGAAGGAGGAACTATTTGACATCTAGTTCATGCCTAAATCAATTGGAAGCCAGAAACTAAGGGGATCTGAAATATCCTAATTTAGGCACTTCAGAGCTGGATGTTCACACTGGAGCTTTCACACTTTTCAGAGTCACTTTTTCAGCATCCATCACTAGCTTTTTAAAAAGCATCCTGGGGAGTTCCCTGCTTCCTCTCCAGAACAGTGAGAGCACTTGCCTAGGTTATGGGAGACAAGCTCAATTCCTTCTTCAGCATTCAAAAAAGCAAATGCATGACTCTAAACACTAGGTTGTCATCTAGTCTGACTCTGACAGTGAGTGTTTCTATGAATGGAGAAGAAAAGAAGGATTAGAAGAGGATAGGGAAGCAGGGATATCTGTTTCATTCAGTTTGCTGGCGACAGAGAAGAACATAAATCCATATTTCGGAGCTTTTCAGACCACCTGCAGTTCAGGCTCTTCTCCAGGCTGATTGTTATATTTTGGGCAATTACTGAAATGTATAAGCAGCCCTGAAAACACATCCAGAACCCTTTCCAGTGTTAACAGCCTCATTCACAAGTGACAGGATAATGTGCTTTCATGCAATTCTTGGTATCTCTCCAGCACAGTGAATGGCTCAGTGCAAAGTGACCACTTCAGCAGGTGCAAGAAGAACCTCCCCAAACAGCTTCTGGCAATGCTGCCTTAGCCGTGGCCATCCACTGTCTCAGGAAATTGAAAAGGTCAAACAGTGATTGACAGAAAAAGGAAAGGACAGTGTTGTCCTTATCACGTTGCTTTGTCACTGTTGCATGCCCAGTAAGGTTTGATCATCCAGTTGGGAAATTGGGAATCCCGTGTGATTTAGGCAACTGATCATGTAGCTCTGATACCTAGAACAATCACTGTCAGTGGTTTCCAAACAGCCAAGAGCCTGAAATACATCCACATAAATTGTTTAATCACTTATCTTGAATAATGCATAGATACATAAAAACTGAGATCTCTATGTGCAGAATTTGCCTCCACCCACTGGAAGAAAATATGTCTAATGAGTAATGTCATCAGCTCTACTGCAAACAGCAGGCATCTTCCACGCTGCTTATGTTAAACTCCCAGTGAGTAAGGTAAATGACATAACTTCTGCTTTAAGTTAGCATTCCCCCATTACAACAGAAAAAAAGATCAAAACCTTGCCATTAATCACAACTTTGCTCTTAAGCAGCACCATACCATTACTTCAAGATAGGTTTTCAGTAAGTAATAAAGTACTAACAGGATAATGGCAGTGGAATAGCAAATGAAATCCGTTCTTGCTCGTATTTGTTCCACTTCTCTGCACTGATAATAAAAATACATAAAATGGGACACTAAAGATACCCATATGCAGTGTGTTAAAATGAAAAGGAAAAAAAAAAACCCTACTGGATACCATTTTCTCTCATGCATCATCAACTGCTTTCTGCCTAAGTCATACTAAGCTGCTAAGAAGCAATAAAAAGCTGTAATTGGAGAACTACAGAAGATTCAGGGCATGTAAACATATACCAGCCTAAAAAATAACAGTTCTCATCCATAGAGACATTCCTCTTATCCATCTTCTTTTCCATATTTTGGACATCCTCTTGACTGAGAATCCATATTTCTGTGGTTTTAGTCAATGATTGAACAATGTGGTTGAGTGGTGAACATGTGGTCAACGTGGTGAACATCCACCACAAAACATTTCTAACTTCAGCAACCGGTGAGTACAGCAACTCTCATGCATCATCAACTACTTTCTGCCTAAGTCATACTAAGCTGCTAAGAAGCAATAAAAAGCTGTAATTGGAGAACTACAGAAGATTCAGGGCATGTAAACATATACCAGCCTAAAAAATAACAGTTCTCATCCATAGAGACATTCCTCTTATCCATCTTCTTTTCCATATTTTGGACATCCTCTTGACTGAGAATCCATATTTCTGTGGTTTTAGTCAATGATTGAACAATGTGGTTGAGTGGTGAACATGTGGTCAACGTGGTGAACATCCACCACAAAACATTTCTAACTTCAGCAACCGGTGAGTACAGCAATGCTTATACCTGTTCCAGAGCCTAAAGCTTGGCCTGCTAGTCTACAATCCATTAATATATTGAATTTCCAAAAGTTTTCCAGCAGACCAATGTGAAGGATGCATATGCCCTATGCTCACTTTGCATCCCCGTATCCAAATGTGAAGGTCATATATAGGGCATATGCCCTATGCTCACTTTGCATCCCCGTATCCAAACCCATCTATCCTACCAGGTTTTAGGGAAGAGATCAGCTCAAGAGAAGTGGCCAGTTCTCCATTAGTACAACAGGATGAGACCAACTGTGAAGAGATTCTTCCACACAGGAATCTGTGCAGAATAACAGGGGGTGATATTCATGGTGGTTTAATGAGTATCTCTGCCCGGTGCACTTGAATCTTCAAATACCCACCACTCCATGATAAGGAGGTTAAAAGTTAACCCCCTTAAGGAAGTATATTCCACCAATACTTGGCATGTGAAAACTATAGTGAGTCAGTAAAGCATGTCATACAAGAGAGTAATCGTGTTGCGATTATTACTAGTTCAGAATGCTTGTCTTACTTTCCGAAGATTTTAAATGTTGCAGATGCATCACCACTTCACAGAAAAATGTAGGTATGTCTCAGGACAGAAAGCAAGGGAATGTGGAATTTATCATGTAAATAAAAAACAAACAAACAAACAAAAACAAACAAAAAAACCCCAAACCCACACCAAACCACCCACTTGCACTTTTTTTCCTTTTTTTTTTTTTTTTTTTTTTTTTTATAAAAGGAGTTGCCACTTAGCCCCTGGATCTTTGAGCTTGATAGTCATTACACAGAATCTCAGTGCCAGAGTTTCAGGGGACGCATACAGTATCCGAAACAAAACAAACCCCCCAAAAAATCCAACCCAAAACCCAACCAAAAGCTCCAGCATTCACCTGTTAATTGAAACACTTACTCTCAAGTGTGACACTGACTCCCCTGAGCTCTCCAACTAGCATTATTAGTGTTCTTAAAGACAATAAGCATTACTGTAAGCTGTTTCTGGATCTGGCCCTATGAGCTTGATCCAGACACAAATATTAACAGCCTTTCAAAATATACCTGCCTGTCAAAAAAGGTGACATTTACAGGGGATACATTAACTTTCTATATTGTCCACATCTTCCCAAACAGTTCGGCACTACTACAAACTAACAAGAAGAAATGAACAGGAAATTATGAACATGCTAGCTAATACCTACATGACAGCAAGTAATGGTATGAGCCAGAAAGTAAATAAATACAAACACATATATGTGTATGGGTATTTGTATGTATATATTTGGCAGAAAACAATAAGAAACTAAAGAGAAAAAAATGTATTTATCTTATTCACTTGACTAAAATCAACTTTGGTAAGAAATACAACTGAAATTGCTATTACTCATGAAAAATGTGTTTATGAAGTAATTCATATTACATCATGCCATTTTCATTAAGATACAGTACTTCTGCCCAAAGAGAACTCCAGTACAATATTAAAATTATAGCCAACTGCTAAATCTGTTGTTTTCAGTTCAAACAATTAGAAAACATGGAAAATCAGCTTTTGACTTTCAATTTTTAAAATATTTTCAAAGAAAACTTACAGCAAAAGCAAGAACATGAGTTCCTTCTTAGCACTACGTGGACTGTACCGTAACTTCAAATTACCAAGAAATAGTCTTAAACAACTTGACTGCAACAGTGGAACATAATGTAATAAATAATATGCAAAATGGCAGGTTCATATTAATGAAATTAGTAGGAAAAGATAACACTTGTCACCATAAAGACTACTTATTTAAATTCTTTTGCAAGTGAGGAGAATTTGGCCATGGTTGGATCTTCATGTACCCAGATGCAGCGCCGGTCCCTTGACACAGCTGTAGATCGGATGTAACACTAGTGAAGTCTGAATTTACACACTGAAAAACATTACAAGACCCGATTACAGCCTCCAGCTCTTCTCATATGTTCCAATGTTTAACCAATACGGTGACTCTATTCCTGTTAGATCTAATTATTATATTTCTGAATCCTTCTGGCTTTACTACAGTGAAGCTGATTATCGAAGCACAACGCGTGACACCTGCTTTCCTTGTACTACTGCCCAAGTAACTTGTCTGCTTGTCTTCAAGAAGGTACTAAACAAGCAATATCCAAACTATCAGAGTAGTCAGGGATAAACCTGCTTCACTGCAAAAAAAAATCATTACTGGAAATATCTGCAGTTTTACACCTATCATAAATGCTGCCTGAAAATTAGTTCCTGAAAAACAGTTCTGAAAAATAGTTTGCATATGCTTAACTAAACCAGAAGAAAGCAATGTATAAACCAACGGATTTTGGAGGCTGCTTTAGTACCAACTAGTTACAAAGAAGTCAGGTCTGTAGTGCAAACCCATACCTTTTGTCTCCACTTTGTCCTTATGTTTGACCAAGTCACGGATGGTTCATTCAAATTTTCTCTCACTAAAGAGGGTATATGGTGCATTTGTACTCCTTAGGCTTCCACGGTTTCCACAAATGAAAATTCATGCTGGGAATCCACCCCACATAGAGCAAGGGAACCCAATTTGCCTGCAGTTTTCTGAATAGTTTCAGCTTCATAAATGTACTCAGCATACTGTTTCCAGCCTTTGTTTTGACCTTATTCATAGTTCCTAGTTCATAATCTTCTAATATTGCATTTCTCTCACACCTGGCCACTCTGGAAGCTTCACTAAAATGTAGTGTATTGCTAAAATAAACTCTGTTATAATGCTGCTATTGTTAATAGAGTTCACCATTATTTCCAGTGTGAACATTTTTGCTCTGTTAGAACCATGTTAGCAGTCCAGAGAGTTGTTGCAGAGCTGGTGGCTCAAAAGGCATCAAAAAATTGCCTACAAAATAATTAGGAATATATGTATTTTTTAATAATATATGCATGATCCTCTACACGTAAGCACACAAACAAGCAAAACGAGGGAAAAGTTGTTGTTTGTTTTTTTTTTTTTAAAAAGGTATTCAGCATGGTTTTGAATCATGAGAACTGTGGTAACACTCTACACCTTCCAGCCTCTTCAGAAAGGATATACAGTCCTTTCATTTGAAAAAAGTGAGGAAACATTGGACTGCCTGTCAAGTTGATGGGAAAAAAGGCTAGGGAAGGTTTGGTCAGGGTGGATTTTAAGGGGAGAAGGGGGAAGCCACTGTCATCACATATCTCAAACCAGCACCTTACTAGTAAGTACAGACATTTCACCCATGCTGAAATAACTACTGGTTCTGCCCCTAGAAGGAACAAAACTTCAGATAAATCATCTCTGTCAGCATGAACACCACCTGGAGCCAACTGATCCCTGAAAAAAATTTCACAGCTTTCTCCCACATTTAAAACATACTTTCTGAACATCTATTGGGCAAGAGTTAGCACAAGTTTTATATTTAGTGAAAGGCAGTGAAGAGAACAGCCAAGTCAAAGGTCTATGGAAGAAAGAAAAGCTATCTGTTTTAGCATGTAGCTGTCATGAGTTATTTTATGGGATATATGAACTCTAGTAAATCACATTCGCATCAAAAAGAAACTACATCCACCACTGACTGAAATACATCCCCTTGCTACTGCTGCAACCCGGGAGTCTGACCTTCTACATTACATTTAATAGGAGACAGAAAGAATGAGAGCCACATATAGCAGAGAATAATCTATGAAACCTCTTAAAAATAAATATTTGCAAGTCCTAAACAAAACATTAAGAAATAAGAGGTGTATGAAAAATTGTTTATGAGCTCAAATGCACAAAAAATGTCTTTTGTTGTATACTTATAAATTAATCCCTTTGCAGAAAGAAAAAGAAGACTAGGCAAGCATTTATCACACAACATAGAATTCCAACAATTACTTATTTTTTATTTTCATCTATAAATTTGAAAATGCAGTTGCCAGCTTTTTTGGTGCCTACGGTAATTTTCCTGCAGACACTAGAGTCTCCAGACAATTTATGATAAGATTGATACATTAAGTATGAAGTGGTTTCACTATTTAGCCCTTACGTCACATCCACAATTTGCTTATCAATCCCTTTCAGGGAAAATACAGTTTTATACCAAAAAAAAGCCCCGATAAAATTGGTAAGGCACAATTATTCATAGCTTAAAGCCCAGTCTTAGATACACTCATGCATCCATTTAACTTCAGCTACATGAATCTATTGAATTTTGTGCCTGTCAGTCTACACAAAATAATAAATACTAGTTTGTTTTTCAGTACGGGAATCTTTTCCCTATACATTTATTTCAGTTGCTGAACCTACCCAGAATTAATAGCAGACTATCCATTGACAGCTGAAATTCACGTTTGAACTTTGCATTCATTATTATCAAAGATGCTGCTCACAGGCTTGTGCTTAAGTATATGCTGATTGTTAAGGAATTATTGGAGAGAGTTGCAGTAATGCAGTCTAAATGTTGCACATGAATAATAAACTGATCAAAAAATCTTACAGTGGAAGACTTTTTATCCAAAAATATTTATTCAACAGTAATAAAACTATTCCATGAAAATCCACTAATTTTTAAAATCCTATCAGAAACAAAACAGGTGGGCTTTCTACAAGCCCAGACCCCCCAATTCCTTGTGCCATTGCTTTTCTGGATTGACTGAAGAATTCCTCAAGGAGCAATTCCTTCCCAAGAGTGAACCACATGGGGAGGCAGGCAGCACAAAGCAACCAAAAAATGTGTTGACACACAAACACACACACACACACACACACACAGAGTAACTTATTTAGCCTTACTGACATTCTTCTAAAATACTTCTATTTTCCTGTTCCACATATGTATGCGCTCGTATTTTTTACAGAGGTGGCTGAAGTTTCTCTGTAATAACTGTTAGACCACAGACACACTTTTGAATAAATTACAATTTTCGCATTAGGTGAAAGTTTGACTTTCAGTTTAAAATATTCTGCATAAAATTCAAACAAACTGAATTTGACAGTGCTTTTTAATGCTTCTTGGCAATTTTTGTGCAGCTTTGTCTTCTTTCTTCTAGGTGCTTTTCACCTGTACTGTATCTCTTGTGGTGCATTAAGACTAGAGATTCATATCATATGACAACAGAGGAAAGTATGTCACTTTACACAAAACAGAAGTCATCTAGACATCCACAGAGATGACCGAAGGTACATCAAGAAGTGTCAACTCTTAGAGAGGCACCACAATAGAATTTCTGAATAAAGGTAGTGTTCTCTGCCAAAAATTTCTTACTGAAGGTATTTGTGCCTATTTAAAAAGCTTTTCTTTTCTTTTGTTTCTTTGCTAGTTCTAGTTTTTTCAAGTAAAACAATACCATCACATAGTAGAGGAATATGTAATATTTCACTCTGTATGGCAACAGCATCAAGAGGTTTATAGTTTGCATTAAAAAGAAGATTAAAAAGAAAAATATTGTCAGATCTGTTATCAGTAGTTACCAAAAATCCTGCTGCTTTTCTAGCTGTTGAAACATCTGGCTGAACAATGAGCTATCATTAATATGGAACCTCTGCCACAGGGAATACATTTTATTGACCGTTAGAAATAGGTGACCACTCGTGTAGTTTCTTCTTAAACCAATGTATTAATGGAGACACTCCACAAGTTAATGTATAAACTTTGATCTTTACACCTTACCTTTGCTGATACAGAACATACCGCTATATTGCATACCTTATACGTTTATACAGTTCATAAACTCTAATCTACACAAGGTAGAAAATATTATGAATTTTATTATGGATGTGTCTCAGTGGTCTCCCCATGGTGCCAGATGTTGTACAAACTAAGAGATTAAGGTTTAAGTAGTAAATTGTCAGTTATCTGAAACTGGGCTCTTTGTACTCCACTGATGGAACAGAATGATCAAAATTACTGGGACAATAAAAAAGAGCACATGTACTCATTTATTCCTTTGACCACTTCTCTTTATGGTTGTTTTTTCATCAGCCAGGAAAGCAACAGGATCATGTATGAACCTTTGATCCCAAAGAACCCGTAGTTCCAAGTGTATTTAACCTGGTGCTTGTGACGGTCCTTGAAATGGCACCATCGTTTGTTTTGTAGGTCCACAGGCAGTGGATGCTGGGTGACATGCTGACCTTAAAGTCATTAACATGATGATGGTCATTTTTTGTTTGTAAAGAACAGAGCACATCCTGAAAATAAAGAAATAGTGATGATAATTAAAAATAAGCCCTTACAAGAAACATATTTTGAAACTCCAGTGACCTTGAGCCTTCAAAGAACCCCAACCAGTAGGAGGCAATATCAAAATGCTATGCTCAATATGCAGAAAAAAATCCTAGAGCCCCCTGAAGATTGCCATGCTGCAGATAGATACAATACAGTTTTCAAACTGAATAAACTGTGTGACTCAACTTCTCAAAAATTAGGATGAGGAACTAGGGAAAAACACACCTCTGAAAATGTTAAGTCCAATACTGCCAAGATTTTCCCCTAGGAACTTGCAGCAGATCTGTAAGTCTTATCATGTTTGCCCCCCATATTACAATGGTATCTTAACAGCAATGTTCCTGGCTAAATTCCAACCAACGGGAAGATGTCTCCTGACAATTACTTTAGAACATACCTCTGTGAGGATTTACTTCGCAGATATTTGCAAAGCCACCAAGAGAAGACATTCATTATTAATTGTGAGGTTTCAAAAATATTTATTTAGCAGCCTAAGGTGAGGACAAAGAAAATAAATGCATGACACTGAAGATTAATTAAAGTCTAAATTGCCACTCAAGTAATGTTTTTTTCTTAATATGTGGACTTTTCCGCTAACAATATCCGCATTAACCACTTCATTGTTCTTCTAAAACCTCTTCCAGCCTCCTTACATATCAAATTACTGGTGGACTGCTGAGGCAGAGCTGCTAAAGAACTTCTTTCCTGTAAAACCTATTTGTAATATCCAGTTCTGAATATCTGCAAGGATGGAGATACCACTGTCCCTCTAAACAGCCTGTTCCCCTCTCTCATTGTGCTTGAAGATAAACCAGCTCTCCTAGCCCCCATTTGGTCTTCAGCGCATCTCCATGGCATCCTCCCAAGCAGATCCATAAGCAAGTCAAAATCCACTGTAGTGAAGGCTAGGATTATAATTCTGCAAGTCTTGTTCACTCCTCTCAGGATTTTAAACTCTACAGTCTCATGGTCACTGGTTCAAAGGCTGCTATAATGTGCCATAACTGGCACCTGAAACGGGCCCCCAGTCCTGCTGCTTTCACCTGGGAAGTGTTGCTGTCCACCAGGCACTTCCTTACTGCCCCCCACATCTAAACTTTGCTCCAGACTTTGATCACAAGCCCCAAGCAGCATAGAATCATAGAATAGTTTGGGTTGGAAGGGACCTTTAAAGGTCATCTAGTCCAACCCCCCTGCAATAAGCAGGGACATCTTCAACTAGATCAGGTTGCTCAGAGCCCCCTCCAACCTGACCTGGAATGTTTCC
Organism: Aptenodytes forsteri; assembly: GCF_000699145.1. NCBI lineage: Eukaryota > Metazoa > Chordata > Aves > Sphenisciformes > Spheniscidae > Aptenodytes > Aptenodytes forsteri. Next base: position 1,635,708 of record NW_008794215.1, read on the forward strand.
AGGGACGGGGCATCCACCACCTCTCTGGGAAACCTGTGCCAGTGTTTCACCACCCTCAGCGTAAAACATTTCTTCCTTACATCTAGTCTAAATCTACCCCCCTTTAGTTTAAAGCCATTCCCCCTTGTCCTGTCGCAACAGGCCCTGCTAAAAAGTCTGCCCCCATCTTTCTTATAAGCCCCCTTGAAGTACTGATAGGCTGCAATAAGGTCTCCCCAAAGCCTTCTCTTCTCTTGGCTGAACAACCCCAACTCTCTCAGCCTCTCCTCATAGGAGAGGTGTTCCATCCCCCTGATCATTTTCGTGGCCCTCTTCTGGACCTGCTCCAACAGGTCCGTGTCTTTCTTATGCTGAGGGCTCCAGAGCTGGACACAGTACTCCAGGTGGGGTCTCACCAGAGCAGAATAGAGGGGCAGAATCCCCTCCCTTGACCTGCTGGCCACACTTCTTGTGATGCAGCCCAGGGTACAGTTGGCCTTCTGGGCTGCAAGCGCACATTGACGGTTTCATGTTCAGAGCATAATCTGAAGCCTCCCTTGCTAGGTTAGCAAAGATGTTCTTGCTACACTTTCTCAGATAGATCACGTCTCAGGATCCATCAGCAGAACGGTTCCTCAAAGAAGTTGTAAAAGCCAAAGCCATTTCTGTAGTAACAGCAGAGTTTTGACCAACAGTCACTGACAGATGGATTAACTGGGCTTGAGGGTTTGTCTTGGTTCCACAGAGCAAATTATCTTACAGATTCATTAATGACTTGGCTGCTAGAATGAAACATATACTTACTAAGTTTATGGATGACGTGAAGGCAGGAACCATTACAGTCATGTTAAAAGGGAAGATAGTATTTAAAATTATTTTGATGAAATGAGGAAACGGTCTAAGATGAAGAATGAAATTCAGTATGGTAAGTAGGTATGAATACAGTGTAAAACACCATGCACATAAATACCAGATTGGAAACAGCAGGCTAGATAGCTGCTCTGAAAAAAGGACTGCAGTTTACAGTAGATAAACCAAATGAGTCATCAGTGTCACACTACTTCAAACAAACCCAAAAAAAGAGACATGTACCAACAAGAATTGTGAAATATATACAGTAACTCTTTCTCTATACTCAGCTGAAGGCTTCACTTCAGATCTGGGAACCATATTTCAAGAACAATGTGGACCAATTGGTAAAAATCCAGAGGCGGGCAACAAGAACAATCAGGAACAACGAAGCATAAACCAAAGAGGAATTTGAACTGTTCAGTCTGAAGAAAACTGTGGAAAGAGATATTTATAATAACCAAAACCATCAAGGGCTATTGTAGAGGAGAAAGCTGCACATCAATAGGGAAAAGAAGTGGAAATAATTGTCTTAAATTGCAGCAAAGAGATTTAACATACACCAGGACTGGATCTAACAGCAGTGTGAATGAGCAGCATACCCATGCCATGTGTCCAGAGGCTTCTAATGAGAGAAGGGGATACTTGCCCTACCATTTGCAAGTAAATCTGTGTCTGGGCAAGGCACTGGGACACATTTTCCGGTTGTAAGGAAACTTAAGCAGTAGAATGACAAGACTTCCATAACTAGATATTTTTTATGAATAGGTTAGACAAAGATAGGCTGATACTGCCCTGAGGCCTCAGTAATGGCTTACTTGAGTCTTGATAGTTCCTCTAACTTGAGTGTTTATAGAATCATAGAATCATTTAGATTGGAAAAGACCTTTAAGATCATCGAGTCCAACCGTTAACCTAGCACTGCCAAGTCC
>NW_008794215.1:1638246-1640734 GCF_000699145.1 Aptenodytes forsteri
CAGATCATTGATAAAGATATTAAACAGAATTGGCCCCAACACTGAGCCCTGGGGAACACCACTTGTGACCAGCCACCAACTGGATTTAACTCAATTCACCACAACTCTTTGGGCTCAGCCATCCAGCCAGTGTTTTACCCAACAAAGAGTACGCCCATCCCAGCCATGAGCAGCCAGTTTCTCCAGGAGAATGCTGTAGGAAACGGTGTCAAAGGCTTTATTAAAGTCTAGGTAGACCACATCCACAGCCTTTCCCTCATCCACTAAGCAGGTCACCTTGTCATAGAAGGAGATCAGGTTAGTCAAGCAGGACTTGCCTTTCATAAACCCATGCTGACTGGAATGATTCAATATGAAGTATGATTCAATATGATTCAATATAAAAAATATCCACTCAGTAAATGGCTTTGGGTAGTCTAAGACATGGTCATCCTTGTACATTCAGTAAATAGCAACAGAACAACATGTATACGGAAGAAAACTACCATAAAATCCAAGACTGAGAAAACAGGTTTCTAAGTCACCGCCAGACATTCAGCAGAAATGGGCCTTTTATCAAGTTTGTGAGAAACTGTGAGCTCTCCAGACTAAAGACATAGAAGCAGAGAAGCTGACCCCAGCAGACTAACTTGTTTTATTTAGAATCTGAGCAACAAGGAGTGACCCTGGAAGCAATATGTGTATCAGAGGGCAGATGATACTTTAAAAGAGTAGGGCTGGAATGATACGGCAACAGAAACAAGCCCCTCACATGCAAAAGCAGACCCGTATTCTCTTCTCCTCCCATTGCCCTCCCTCCCATCCTTTCAGCTGTTTATTTTCTGCCATTATTGGAACCCTTGATAATTAGTTTTTAAAGTAACATAATACATGCATTAAAAAAACATATTTGACCTAATTCATAATTAACAAAAGGCCTTTCTGATTATCAGTGTTCAAATGGCGTGCACAGTTTTCTGCTTGCCACTGATGAGATTCTCACTCTTCAAAACATACCTACATTAATTCACTATTTTAAAAGGGAAAAGGGTTGCCTCATAACTTTGCATGGACTAGGAGTAGCACAGACAGCTTTCACATTCATATGTTAGAATTGATAGCAGCTGAATACGTTGCTCACTTTTACATAGGCAGGTACTATCCAGTTTGCACCACAGCTAACTGCTCTAGGACAGCAAAGCCCTTGATACGGACATGGGTGCATCAGTAGATAAGAGCTGTCTTAGCTAAGCTTATACATTTAAAGAGGTGGTATAACAGCCTGCAGAAAAAAAGAAAATCCTGTTGGCATATGTCACATCTACACCAAAAGGCTCTTGTAATGAAGCTATGTCAGTATGGCTAAGACCGCAGTCTACAATTCAGACAAAACCTAAGCAATATATATCACTACAATACCTGCATGTTCCAGGGTCTTTATTATATGATCTTTCTATCCAATATAATGTTGCAAGTCCTTATGAGCTTTTCTTCAGCTTGTGCACATTTCTTTTTGGTCATTTCTGAAATCAGGGTCAGAAGCAGCCACAAGAGATCATCTGCCTCAAGACAGAATCAACTGCACAAACGATATGTTCTTGATCAAACATCCCTGTAACAGAACCCCTAATCCCTGAGAAATTTACTGTTTTTGTGAAAAAGTAAAGATGGAGAGGTGTTTAACCCATATAATATATATACTTTGCAAGCAAAAATAATTCCTAAATGAGGCAGAACAGGGGAAAACATGCACTGTCCAAACCAGAATCATAACCCTTTTTCCAGGAAATTCAGTGGGAATATTCTCCTATTTTTAAAAAGGAGGACAACCAAGCCAAAGCTTTCTTCACCTGCCTAAGTGGAAAAGTGCACCTGTATCTGAAAATACCGTTAAAGCTGTTCAGGTTTTGTCTTTCTTCTTGATATTCCCATTGCCCCAGTTCATACCACTCCTTGTGATAAGAACTGAAATTATGTATATTTCAAAAATCTTGTCTTACATTTTTAGAAAAGTGCCCATTTATTATGGTTTCTCACGCTCTACCAATATTTTAGCATGATGCTGTGGAATGCATTGGCTCCAGCCCTGAGCGGCAGGCTTGGCTCACAGCTCTTCCTTTCTCCTGAAAGGTGAAGAACACATAAATAATGTGCCTCTCCTGACACCTCTGGAAAGGTCTTTAGACGACAATTCCAGACACAAGTAAGTTTCTACCCCGTCAAGTAAGAGTGCTAAATGCGAAGAATTCTGTTAATGCAATGTTATGGTTGAGATTTTCAATAAACCACAGTCAGGGTAGCCTAAATTTTGCCTCTCACAGCATTTCTAATAAAGTGCATTTAAGTGTCTAAAAAAAGAAAACACAAAAAGCACTTCAGAAAACTACGTGCAGGGCTGACTCCAAAACCTGAAATCAGTGAGATCCGTTCCACTGATTTCCAATAGGTTTTAGGTCACACCCTTAGTTTTTTGAAGCAGGTTTTTTTTTTTCTTCAATACTAATACTCA
>NW_008794215.1:1641088-1649316 GCF_000699145.1 Aptenodytes forsteri
AGGTTCACATTATGAATCCATGGTTTTGCTACAGAATCCTGACTCACAGAGTGCAAACTCTGCAAATGAATCAAGGGGGACTGTTACAAACTCTGAGGCCCCTGAGACCTCTTCGACATGTCCTGGAGGGATTGCACGGTGCAGAGAGAATAGGTAGAAATGACAGAAAGAACTGATAAATAGCTAAATCATGTCTCTGTGGATGCCAGCAATAGGTTAGATGTTTATAAAGTTGTAACTGTCACATCCTGGATATTTTCTTCTTTTCTCCCATAATAAAAACCATGTAATAAAAACAAAAATTACAATAGAAAGGCCGAAGTGGGGGCATCCATAATTACAGACTTGTACTCTTGATAAAATCAGTGTTGCAGCTTGTCCCTAATCTTCGCTAATCATATTCAAACACACCTCATTCCCAATGGTACATAAATCCTAAATGGTATATAAAGAGAAATCTATTAAAAAATACTGGGTAACTGAGTTACTCTGGTATCAAGTCCATCCCATGCCTCTTGATCCTATGTAATGACCAAGCACCATGAATGGGTCTTGCCTTGAAAGGTGTGCAATGGTCGTCTGAACAACAACAGATGCACTTGTCCACAGGCAGAATCATTAACCACAGCTGCTTCTCACACACACACAAAGGGAAATGATGGTGAACATATCTGTTTCTGCTGGCCGCACCTTCAACTCCCTTACCATCATCCCTCCGTGCTCCTTCAAAGGGACATAAAAACACGTTCCGGAAAGGTCAGAAGTTATAGGACTATTCTGACTCTTCCCAGTAACAACAGCCTTCTGCTAAAAACTGTGAGGGTTCTGCTGCATTTAGGATCTTTACACTTTCCAAAATAGGACAAGGATGAAGGAGGCAGAGCGGGTAGAGACAAACCTCCTAATGAAGATAGTGGTATGAGAAACTACTAAAATATACATATTTCAAACCAGTGACACCATTATAATCTCAAACCCTATTAAGCATTTTATTAAAATCCAGAGGTAAGAGATATTTAAAAATATACATTCATTGTCAAAGCAATTTTTGCAAATATGCGAAGGACACTTACCATCAAGTATTCAGCTGTTATCTCTTAAAACTGGTATTCAGCAAGTGTAAATGACCATAACTCCATTGATGTTAATGCATTTACAGAGGCTAGAGAGCCAGAGAAAGTGAGTTTTGAATGATCTAATAATAGAAAAAGCAAGTGATAATGTTCTCAGTTGTATCATCACCACACACCTTGTTGGTCATAAACAGACAAGCGTGACATGACCAAACTTTCCCAAGGAAAAATCTACCTTTGTGCTATGAAAAAGCATGAATGCTTCAATCTCAAGGCCAACTTTTCGGAGAATTTGAAAGCACCAGACAAGAAAGGCTTATAAAAGACAAATGGCTTAAGACATGAGCCTGGGAGTCACAAGTCTGGGTTTTTTCCCTGGCTTTGTCCCAACTTCCCTGCGGTCTCAAGCAAGGTCTACTAGCGGCAACGGCAGTAAAAGGCTACAAATCCACTTTTGAGCATAGCTGTGGGAAACAGTTCAGAGTTCTCAAAAGATTAAAAATAACCTGCAAAGAGGACAGAAAAAATAGATCAGCTAAGCAGGAAGGGTTATTGGTAAAATTCAATGTCTGTGTTAGGCTTATGACTGGTAAGGTAAGAATGAAACTAGACATTAACAGAGCAAAAGTGGTGCACTTAAAATTAGGCCTACATCAGTTAAATAATAAGGGGAAGGTTTATTCCACCAACAGCTCCTCAGTAGAGTTTTAGAAAACAGAACTCCAGAAATCAAAATAGCAAGAGATTTGCAGGGGAACTCTGGAAAACATGATGCAATTTCCGACCCGGTTCCGAGAATCTGCCCCTCTCTGCTGAGCTTCAGCCACAGGGGGGCAAAGGCAAAACCACTCAAGATAAACCTGACCATCAGCAGCAGGATATTAATGCAGCACTCCTGAGATTGTGCTGGTGTACTTCTCTGTCATGATACTCCTCTCCATTCTTACCTTTCACCTAATCCTAAAACCACATTACAACAGCATTATGGATTAAGATGGCCCATTCCATTCTGCTGCCCAAGAATAACCAAGACAAGAGAGAAACCTGACTGGGATGAACAAATCAGGTTCTCATCAAAGCAATAAGCTGGAATCCAACAAAGCAGTAACTGGTGGACTCAGTCTGCTCTCCCAATGTATCTCTTTGCAATAGCTGCTTCACATCCTGAGCATGTCAAAGAACGTGCGTCCTCACGTTTTGCTAACTCTCCTCTTTTTATGCCAGTTGGCCTCAAACCGGGTAAGTAACTATTACTTTGATCAATGCAAAAATCTAAATGAGGCTGGTTGACAGGTCACTGACCCAGCTCCCACGTTCAGGTGAATATCCTGATTATACCCCAGATCCACACACAAAGGCCCTGTTACCTTCCCCCATGAGAAAGGAATGAAACATGCAGTCCAAAAAGGAACCTAGGGTGCATGTACACAAGCTACACCTCTGAGCTGGTCAATGGGTGGCTGTGACCCCAGCCTACACTACAGAATCTGCCTTTAGTTTTGACTTAGTCTGAGAAAACTCAGTCAGGTTTCTTTGCTCACAGGAAGTTTACAACGGGTTCAAAGAAATATATCTGATGTAACCATTCAGTTTCAACATGCTTAGAATTTCTTTCTTATTCTTTTTTTTTCCTCTTATTCTTTTTTGTCTTCCCTCTATCTGTATGCTAATCAATAACTATCCAGTCTCTGATTTGGTTGGTTTAATCATCCTGATAGGTGATCTAGCAGACAGAAATCACTGGAGTCCAAACTTTGTTTAAGGTTGTTCAGTGACAACATCATCTCAACACCTTTGAGTGTTGCTACCTCTGGTAGCAATTCCTCGATCACAATTAACGTGAAATACCTCATTGTCAGTAGCTGAGAAACTCAGAAAACAACGTCTCTTTAGAGAATAAGTATCTATCTAACACTATTAATCTTACTGAGGTGTGTATCTTTTCCAGACCAGTGGGTCTGACTGCTTTGCCTATACTCAAGCCTGTCCAGATACTGTCCAGCATCTGTCCAAAAGCCTTGTGGATGAGTGAACACTGTACTGCCTGAGCTACAATATTCTCCGCAGGCTCATTAACCAAGACACCACACCACGCTAACTCCACAGCTCCTGGATGCAAACTGGCTTGCCTCTGGCCACTCAAAGCAGAATGAACATGCAACTGTCTCCATCGACTTGTGTAAGCAAACACAACGTTACTTCTCTAACTTAAGAGTTCTTTGAATTCTGCATACGTGCCAAAGAATAACTGGTTATGATAACAGGAGAAAGTCTCTCCTTGCCAAACAGCCAGTATTTCTAATGCAAAACTGTAATTGCGTACAGATATGCATTCAAATAGCACAAAGGAAGTATTTTATGAAAACTGTGTATGAGGCTTAAAGACATTGTTATATAATAAAATGGCCTCAAAATCTGAGGCATTTTCTTGCTTATCCAAAAATCAGCATTTATTAACTTCTGACATTTGAAAAGCCTTTGTTCCCAACTAATAAAATGACAGCAGAAAAGACCTTGAAAGCATCTTAAAGTAATGGAAGATTTAAGAAGAAAATGGATAATAAGATACTTTTAGTCTAGCAAAAAATGTGAGCATATTAATAAAAGATGACCAGCACTACTCAGCATGATGTAGGGATCCGTGAAATGTTACAAAGCTAAGTCTCGTGCTAGTGAAATGCTGGCTGGTAACACTGACAGAGTCAGTATGTGTGAAAGAAATCTTCCCTTGAGGATGTCCGACGAGTATATTCTCAACCACAACGCTTTTCAGATTAGAAGAGGGTACTAATTTTTGCAGGCTTCCTAATGGTTCAATGACTTCATCTAATGGCACCCTCTAACAGTGCCTGCACCTACCGAGCCCAGTCAGTGGCACAGCTGCCTTGGTTACAGCTCGATCCCTCCGGGTAGTGATGCCTGAGTGGAAGGACACGAGTACCCGTAACTCCTGCTGTTCTCGGTGGGAGATGAGGTTACTCACTCCCGTAGAGGAGGTGCTCAACACTTAGCACAGTCAGACTGGTATGCCTCTGATAGTTTATGCTCTTTAAAGCCACAGAGATTACCCCTTAAACACCAGCGTAATTTATTGCTTTGTTTTTAGAGGAAGAGAACTGAACGTGAATGGGCTGCCGTGGAAATTACTCTTCTGCCTAGATAGTTGGGATTCACTGTCAGATGTGCTTCTGTCATTCAGAGGAAAAGGTATGTGCAAAAATGAAGGTTTGCCTCCCAAGAGATTAGGATTTCTTCTTGCTATTGCAGTGAATATGCTGTAATTTCTTAGCCAATTCCAGTTACCAAAAATTGAACAAATGGGTTGACAAAGGTAACATACCAAGAAAACCACGAACTCACGGTTCTTTTAGTGCAAATTAAACAGTGCTTCTATCTATCAGCAGAAAGAAAACAAAACTCTTCCCTGACTCAAAATTGTCCCTTCCCTGTATGCAGATGGTCAGTTCCAGCATTTTGGGGGACACATTTATTTTACTGCTGTCCAGAACACCCTTAAGAGACTGACTCCTGTCTTCTCCAAGAGCCTGTGTCCAGAGGTCACAACACGAGAGGAAATCCCCAACTAAGCATGCAGTCAGTGCAGGTGTAGATATTTGCAAGTCTCATTCTGCAGGAGGGCTAATCGTGTCAGGATCAACTCAAATCTGTCAACACCTGAAAAATAATCTTTCCAAAAGAGAATCCATAGTTACCACATTCCTTCTCAAACAGTAAGAGATTTTTGTCTTTGCAATGAATTTTAGCACCTCTAAACCACTTTGCAAACAGTACACAATTAAAAGGAAATGTGTTCTCCAAATTATGAGCCCACCCAAATACAGAGAACTTGCCTATCAAAATGTTAATATGCTCATAGTCACTTGTGGCCAATATAAAAGGAATTATGGTAACTGTATGCAGAAACATGAAGAAGCACCAAGTAGAAAAACAGCCTGAACTAGGACTCCAGAGACTTTCTGTAGGGCCTAAAGCAAAACATTTGCATGCTTCCTTTTTTGACTCCATTATCTGTTTTGGTTTGTAAGCACTTGAGGCAAGGTGTCTCTCAGATACACAGCCTAGTCCAGAGCCAACCTCATCTGCAATGTGCTTCAAATGATCTTTAAAAGTGCAAACCCAGCACCAGATTTGGGGCATTAATTACTTCGGCTTCTCAACAGATGAATAAGCACAGTGAAACCCCAGCAGTATTGGAGCACTCCGGCCTGTCTGGCATGTGCACTAACTACAGTTCAGCCTAGAAATCCAACTACAGCCTAGAAATCTCACAGAAACCTAAGAGATTCACATGGCCAAGAATTTCATAGGTCAGATAGGCCAAGGGAACCTAAGAATGCTAAATAACAAATAATTAAACTATTACCTGTACAAGGAAAAGGCCAGAATCTCTGTTGCTCAGTGAGATCTCGGATTAACCTTGACACTCTTTTGGCCACAAGGCTCTGCAGAAACAGTTCTTCAGCTTTCAGTGCAAATAAGTTATCACATACTGGCTGAACGCTGAAACCTGGAACCTTTCATGGATACAAAAACGCAATGAAACTATTCGACATCAGTTTCTCCCATACTCTTTCTAATTGATCCAGGCTTGTTAAATGTGACCGAAAGAGGTTACAGGTAGTATTGTTCTCCAGCCATCATGCAATACACTTCTTTTAAAAATGCAGGGTGTGTAGAAAATTTCAGCAGATCAGGGCAGATACAGGTTTAGTACCTGTCCCACAACAGAACAAGCAACAAGGTGCATGTACCTACGTGATGGGACTCAGCAACATCCTGGTGTGGCTGCTCCACACTGCAGTTAAGGACAAGGCTTCAGGCACCCCGCATTACTGCTGTGCAAGGCAGCACACCGCATCTCAACTGCACAGGCTACATTTTGAGTCATCAGTACATTCAACTGATTACAGTTGTACAGATTAACAGATGTAACTGGCTACAATTAAAATCTAAACACACTTCATGATGTCTACTTAACTCATGAAAAAATACATATTAGAGAAATGAAGGGCTTCATCACAATCCAATTTAAATAAACTTTGGCACTTTGTGGTTACTTCTGGCACAACTCAGTCAGCTTTGGCTTTCATCAAACCACTATTATTAAATATACATTAGTAATACAACTTAAAGCCATTCACAGCATCTAATATACTTCAATATACTTAAACTCATTTGTGACATTTGAATGAAGTTTGGATTTAGGCTACTGTCATTCATTCGTCTAATTTGTCATTGGAAATTCAGACTTGGAAGCACTTTTTCCATTCCATTCCAACACTCCTGTTGCACGTCCTCTGACAACAGCATTACAGGAAGTCACACTACTAGTTCATTTATCAGGTATCACTCATTCACAGTGCCTTCTTTCCTGAACTAACCAGACCTTTTTATAATGCTGTGCAACCAACATGATGTGAAGAACCACAAGTAACTGTGGCTTAGACTAAAAGAAATCTTACTCACGTTGTATGGATGCAAAGCAATCAGATAACAACCACGTACTTGATTTTCCTACAAGTGAAGAGAAATGGACCACAGTACCATAAATACATTTCTGCATGCCTTTGCTTTTTCTTAATAATGCTGGAAGAGAAGTTAGAGAAATACACATGTAGATCCTTAAGACTGGAGATTCATCCTTGTTTTTGAAAGTGCTCTGCTAAACAGCATTACTCACTCTGTTTTAACCGAGGAATTCTATCTGTCATTTATAACTGCAAACACATTTGCCATTTCTTCCAGTTCTCTAGAATGATGCAGTATTTTTAGCCCCAAGTTATGGGAGAACTCAACCACAGAAGTGACAGATATTTTCAGGATGGGGAGAATCTTAAATCCGGTGTTCACCGAGCCCATTTACAGCCACAAGTAAATTTTAAGTCTTGACTGGTTTGAGGCTGGGGGCAACAGGATCTGAATCCTACTTTGATAAAACAGATGAAGATCAGAACTTGGAACTTGTTCTGAGATAGTTGGGAGGAGAGTTGAGAACAAATCATCTGGCTCAAGAAAAAAGAGGAACGGGAGAATGGAAATAGCATATAATTTCACAGCTAAGCATTGGAGCCAAGAGTTTCCTGTTGATGAGAGCAGAAACAGTTTATCAGAAGAAGGATGAGGCTGAGCACCAATCTGTGACTTTCATCAACATAAGAATTAACTGGAAACAGTGGGAATTGGCAAAAATATCTTCCAAATCTGGGCATTTTTAAGGCTTCCTGAATGCATGTTAGCGGGTACACTAAAACAGGCATCTTACAAATGTACAGCTGGCTGACTATAGACTGATTAAAGTATCTGCAGCAGCTCAGGGGATCTCCATGAGGAGACCATCTCTCTTCAGTTTTCTGAGTAGCTCCATCTGCATTAGAGGGCAGAGAGGCTTTTGAGGTTTCTATGATGTAAATTATTCAATCTGCAGAAGCAGCAAGGTTTCTGTTCCAGTTAAAATCTAAACACACTTACCTTGATGATGTCTACTTAATTCATGAAAAAAATACATATTAGAGAAATGAAACACTCTGCTCACTCTGCAGTAGAAAGATACAGCAAGCTTTTAGCAGGAAAAAATAAATAGCTCACAAGCAGAGGTAGAACTATATAATTTTGTGATGTTATTCCTGCATTATAACGCACTACAGTTTCCAGCTTTAGAATTCTTCAGCTTTTTATTCTTTGACTGTGGAGACTGAACTTCTGAAAGGATTTTTCTTTATGCACTCCATTTTAACAGAATCCTGTTTCCAAAATGCATTTAGACATATTATGAGCTCTTTTCAATCCATCTAAAAATCTGCATTTAATTGTTTGGGTTTTTTCTTTTTGTGCTGGTTTTGGCTGGGATAGAGTTAATTTTCTTCATAGTACCTAGTATGGGGCTATGTTTTGGATTTGTGCTGGAAACAGCATTGATAACACAGGGGTGTTTTCGTTATTGCTGAGCAGTGCTTACACAGAGTCAAGGCCTTTTCTGCTCCTCACCCCACCCCACCAGCGAGGAGGCTGGGGGTGCACAAGAAGTTGGGAGGGGACACAGCTGGGACAGCTGAGCCCAACCGACCAAAGGGATATTCCATGCCATATGATGTCACGCTCGGCATGTAAAGCTGGGGGAAGAAGAAGGAAGGGGGG
>NW_008794215.1:1649980-1658444 GCF_000699145.1 Aptenodytes forsteri
AGTGAGCGAGCGGCTGTGTGGTGCTTAGTTGCTGGCTGGGGTTAAACCACGACACTTTTGTAGGGATGCACAAAGCTGATAAGGATTTACATGTCTACTCATTTCCACTGTGGCTTGTGCTGAGCTTCAGCTGCACACTCATAAGCTCCAGAAGCACTTTGCTCACATGAGGTTCCAGGAGCTGCCGACAGGGCAGTGAAGCTGCAGCATTCCCAGAACAGCACAGAGTATTCAAGGCTCAACCAAAGGCAAAAACTCAAGTTGGATGAGAAAGACTGCCATTCATTCCAATCTCCCTAGAAAATATCATCATAATATGGGTTTTCTTCCTTGGCCCTTTTTATTCAAAAGGTCTGACACTAACACAGTGACTTTACAATAGAATAGTGAGAAACAGGCTTCTCAGGAGCGGCATGTTAGAAAAGATAGATAAAATTTTTTTTCTTAAGATCTTGTTTTCAGTGAAACCTTGGACAGGAATTCCTCCCACACACAGAGCCAACTTTCATCTGTCTGCTGAAGAGGGCTTCCATGTCCCACTTCCTTTACACTCATCTAAATGCGCCTTTCTACACTTTTCATTCCATGCTCCAACATAATCTCCCTCACTATAAAAGCATTTCAGGATCTTTCTGCTCATGGTTCATCTCCTAATTATTATTCTTGCTTTGCTTTATCTGTAGCTTCTTTGGTGTGTGTCAAAACCCTCCTTAGGGAAGTTCCATTTGGCTCATTGTCAAACATATGCTCTTTATATATATTTATACTTACTCTCAGCCAAAACTTCTGTACTGATGAAATAAAAAAAACATTCTCTCAACCCCCTTTGGAGAGATCTGTGGAAGAACCAACTGTGATTATCCAAGAGAGTCACTCTCAACATAAATAACTGTATTACAATTATCTTCCTTTTGCATTTCATATAATTTGCAATTTTACTACTTCGTGATATTAATTTCTGTAACAGATATTTGTCTGGCAGAAACTGGTTGTTGTATTAAGTAGAAAACTTTTTCCTTTCCTTTTACTGTAATGCTGGCATTCACTAGGTGGAAGGGGTTCACTGCTACTTTTGCTTGAACCTATCATTATGAAGAGCCTATATGTAAAAGAATGACTTTCAGCAACTTTAATGAGAGCTGGAGGGCATTCAGCAACTCGTAAGAACAAGTCCCAAATCACCACAGCATTAAAAAACCCATCTGAGCTGAGATTACATGCAAGGTATGGCTGTGTCTGAAGAAAGACGAGATGATAAGGAAGTATAGCAAAAAGTAAAAAGACTAAAATAAAATCTTTTACTACCTTTTCATTACCAGGGTCTTAAGCACCCTGTGTGTTCCTGAGATCAGAGAACAGTGATTAAATCCAGCTTACTACTGTCTTTTACAGACCTACCAAAGGCACAGACCCGTAGCGAGATTACAAAGAGTTCACTGGTCACACATGGCAAAAAAAAAAAGCCCATGACATACTAAAACCTGTCATAGTGCTGCTGGCACTGCTCTGTCAAGGAATTGCAGGTCTCACTAAGTGTAGCAGTGTATGATCTGAAACCTGCTGGCATACCCTTTAGGAAGGTATGCATTAACTGCTCTTGACAGATGAGGAGAAAACTGTTTCAGCTTAGACAAATCTGAGCTGCTTCAAGATACAAAGTGAGACATCTTCCATTTGCTATTGCCCCAATTCTATTTTCCAGGCAAAATGTACTAAATAAAAAGAAGTAAGAAATATTCTTCTTTCTGACCAATGAAAAAGATGACGTTTACACAAAATCAATGCAATTAACAATATTTTTCATTTTAATTTAATGTGACTCATAAAGCTTACAAATGCCTCCCTATGCTGTCATCCCTAGAAAAGATACCATGTCCAGTATGAGCAAAGGCAGTGCAAACTTCATTACGCTGTCCTGCTAGCACCCCTGAAAAGATGACCTAAAGAAAACATTGGCAAAAAGATCGCTTTGGTCTTCACAGCACCATGGCCACCAACCTTGACCCTCGCAGTATAACATAAAGGGTGGAAATCAGGGCTAATATGGAGATGATATTTTTATATTGACGCTATATCAAGACCGCTAACATTTCATATAAACCATAACGACATTTGCCCTCATCTAACTTGCAGTGAATTTCAAAACGTGACCTAGAGGTGAAAAACTCTGTATCATATTATCAGTCTCTTGAACCACACAGTCAGTTATTACTGCTCCTTTATATTACTCATCTAGAACCAAAAATGTGCAGTTTATTTCCACGTACAGATAGAAATAACAGGCTCTTTGCCCCAAAATGACTGCTTAGCAATTAATGACAGGACTGAATGAATAAAATATATTTTGCTTCAATACTAATGAGTTCAAAAGATCTGACATACTACATTGTATCACAGAATTATTATTTGTGAAATAATAAATGACAAGGCCATCACAGGTACTTCTCATTTAATTTAACACCGAAGTTTGATACCAAGCGATACAACTGCATACTAGGATTGTTATTGCCATATCAAGCCTATTTCCACAGTCTTATGCCCACAACAAATTAAGAAACTAATTATTTCAAAACAACCCAAATTACTGTGTATTTTAAATACCCTCCTAATAAAGAATTGAAGGGCCTTATTCCTTATGCTCTGGTAAGGTCGTATAATCACAGGATAACCTAAGTTTAAAGGAATCTCTGGAGGTCATCTCGTAAAACCTTTACTCATAGCAGGGCCAAATTCAACATCAGATACACTTCAGTTAGGTCAGGTTTTTCAGAGGTGTGTTCAGCTGGGTTTTGTATTTATTCAAGGATGGAGTTTCCACAGCTTCACTGGAAAACATGATCCAATGCATGACTGCCCTCACCATGAATTTTTTTTTCCTAATATTTAATCAGAATTTCCCCCTTGTTGCATCCTGGGTCCACTGCCTCTCCTCTTTTCACTGAGCACATCCAGGAACAGACCATCTTACCAGTATCTGTACTGAATGTGTGAATGGATTCCAGTCCTATTCAAGTGAAGTACAAAACCTCCACTCACTTTCCTTGTGGAATATTGGGACCAATGATCTGTGCGACTGCTTTGACTCCCTCTTTGCTCACCTAATGAATTAAATGCATTTATTTATGCGGAAAAGTAATTTGGATATCATAGCGGAGCCAAAATGCAACACTTTTACCTGAAAAATTAAAGCATTGTGATTTTATTACTTATTTGTCAACTTACCAGATTGGCCCCAAAACTAAAAGGATCCACTTTATACCTATAAGATGCGTGTAAGATACATACAGATTGAAAACATGACCTAAGATTACCTAGTCTTACAAGTTTTTATTTCAGATCCAAACCTCACAACATCAGCAAGATTTAAACACCACCTAATCAACTGAAAGTGCAGTCAATCCCATGTGATCTCTAAACATAAACCTATTGTGTGTTCAAGTTCTGCAAGTCCTACCCAAATTCCATTTGGATCCAACAATACTATCCTTCTGAACGTCAATGATTTCCAAAAATGCAATCTTTGTTTCCTAGTACCAAGAATTGTGTCTTGGCAGAACGTAGCAGATCTTGAAATAGAAGCAGATCAGCAGCATATCCCAATGTTCTTAAAATAATTATTTCCAAAACTTACTGATCTTACAGACAGGAAGGATAGCTATATAATTGCCAATTTTCAGTGAATTAATTGCCATTATTATCATTGAAATCTTAATTCTTTCAGTTCATCACTGTAAAAATATTCATTAAATGTTTATATGACAGTTGACCGTCAGTCATAGAGCAGCAAGGAATTGTAGAAAAATAGCCCGCTGTGGTGAACGGAGCCTAAAACTGAGCAAGAGCTGCATGGCTTCTTTAAGAAATTCACCCAGTTCAGAAATTTCAGAGAGCTCTGAAAGTTCAGGGTTCCTCAAGTTTTGAATTCCCAACTTTGGATCACTGAACTGCAAGAAGTACTACGTGCAGCTTTGGCAGGAAGGGATTTCACTACTGGGGCTGAATTTCTGGTGCATGGAGTGGTTAAACACTACAGTGCTGATGCACTGGGAATGTGTGTTTTACTAAGAGGTATCTCCCAACAATTTTGTAAAATAAACCAAAAACACAAAGTGAAACACACTTACTGCTAGTTGTTACTCTTTTGTCCCTGACGAGAGAGATCCTAAAAATGATATAGTCTCATACATTTTTTGGATTGCAAAGATTTAACTCAAGTAGTTCTACTGGATGCAGTGTATTACTCCCAATCTTAATGTTAAATGCAATTATACACCCGTACAACAAGCATATCAGCCTCTTAGGCACAGCCACCAGCAACGGTTACATGTTTTGGGGATGTCGTTTGGGTTATGGGAGCAAAACACCATTCCCGCGCCAGGTGCCTTAACAGAAAGGGGCAACATCCTGCAACCAGCACATTGTTCGGGGCTAAAATCCCAAGCCTCCTCCACCCCTGCTAGTACAATAGGCACCCTCTCATACTTCCTCCTCCTTTATCAGTAGACAGATGCTTCATCTCCAGATCAATGGGCCAGTGATTCTTTTACCAACATAAAAAGATGCAGCAATTTACCGGTTCAAAGATTTTACTTTCTCAAATTTATCAAATCCCTTGAATCCCTGAGCTGTTAACTGTTATCTGTCAGTTCTAACATACAAGCACCGAGAGCCAAAATCATAAGTTAGAGTTTCCAGCTTTATAAAGCATTTTAAAATGAGATTAAAATCTATGCATGGCATATATCACTTCCCCACATAACTGCTGAAATTCCACTATGTACAGTAACAAATGATGAAACGTTATCGTTCAGTCTAATGGATATAGTCTCATCTCCAAGCGTAAGGATTTACATATATCAGTATAATTAATGTTAATGGCAATCACAAACATAAATCTTCTGAATATTGAGAAGAATTAGTCTGTTGAAATGACCAACTACACTCCCCAAACAATCGCTAGTCAAAACATTAATATGCAGAAGCTGTGTTTCCACTGGAATCATTTTCCAGTGTGGTCTGCTGACACTTAAGTTATTTGGAAAGTAACAGGTTAAATAGGGAACAGCCTATTTGACACGAACTACACTGGATAAAACATACACTTCTAAATCAAGACCTATACAATGAACACAGTGCAGGAAAGTCCGAGGATAAACACATGAAATGAGATTGCCAAAGCAATGAAGGGGACTTAGCCACACGCTTTCCATTAATCTTCCCTTCACCGCTTTGAAAATCTCATTCACGATCTCCGTTGTTTAGACTTCTTTCTGTTTGTGTATCTGTATACTTCTAGGTACCAAAAACTTCCACTTACTGTAAATGTTGAAACAAAATTATCCTGCAATGGCTGTTTCTCAGAAACACATTTTCAAAGCAGCATGAAGGTTTTCACTGTGTGACACATATTAACATCAATTGGATTCACACAGCGAAATCTCTCTGCAATTCGTTGTCAATTTACCCCTTCCAGAATTTAATATTTTTTGCATTTGTTTTATTTCCCAAACATTTTCATGTTGCAGTATTTTATGCCATGGTGGCTACACTAGCACAGGCACCATCTCTGGCAGCTGCTTTAATTTTCTAGTACAGACAAGGCCAACATCTGAGACTCGTAGTGGCACCAGTAAGAATTATGGCTGTAATCCAAAGGATTCATATATCCTTATGATATATTTTCCTGATGTATACGTAGCTCCCAATAGTCTTAATGACAGATTTATGCACAAAAAGATACACGTACACTTCTGAGTTCTTAGCTTGACAACTCTGGAAATGGCATGTGACAATGCTTCAGTCAGGAAGAGCAAAACAGTGAAAGATCACGGCGCAGGGGGGTGTTGGAGAGGGAGCACGATATTGCTCTCCTTACGCAAAATTCCCTTGGCTTTCAGAAGCAGAATCCACCTGCAGAGGTTCATGTGGAAACCATGTGACTACCAGTTTTTCCTGACCTGGTGCCACCTAGCCCCCCGTCTGGATGAGTATTTCCAGAATCCTGTATTACACATAATGATACGGGTTCACGTTTAAGAATGAGGTTATCATTAAACGATAGAAGACTAACTACAGACTGTCCTTGGGATTACTGACTTCAACATTAAAATGTGTTTATTATAAAATGTAAAAGCTGTCGGTCATAAATAAACATTTTCATGGATCAAAACATAACTGAAAACTGGTATTACTGTCATTTTTATGTCAAAATCCTCCAACTGACAAACAGCACTGAAAACTACAAACAAATCTTCTTGAAGTTAATACACTTAATGTATTATCATTAGAGAAAGGGTATTTTATCGACTGTCATGCAGTAACTGTTGTTCTCTTCACCTTGTAATTCTTCATCCCGGCAACATACAAACATGCAGCCTAGGCAAAAGTTAAGGGAAGATGACAGTTTTAAGGAACCAAGAAACTGTGCTTTGAGGCCACTAAACACTGCATCTTTCTTTAGAAAACCAAATTTTGATTTGGTTCTTTCTTTAGAACCAAATCTTTGGTATGAACATGTTTCCAGGAATTTGGCTTTTTTACTTCACATCATCTTATACCAAAGAGAATCTACATATTACATGCATGCTATAAAAGGTGTTGCCAACTGTGTTTTATAAGACATCTCTTTCTCAGGTGATATCTCAAGGTTAATCTTAAGGTTAAGTCTGAACTGTTCCCAGGCCCTTTTCTGACATGACCAGAATATGACTAAGGTGAACACCTTCCTTTTTTTAAAATACGTGCCCATCTGTCTCCTTTTCTAAAGTTTTTCCTCAGGTCTTATAAATCATCTGTACTTCTGAAATGCTACAGATTAGCACTACAAGTGCTTTGGGCTTTGTAACATTTAATCTAAATGTTGTCCACAGTCAGTAACATCTCTTTCACCCCTCCATGAACGGATGAAAAGGTAAAATAAATCTCGCTTAATGACAGTAATGTCCAGGGATGCAGTTTTGTTGTGCATGCTTTATACTCATGACCTCTGAGATGTTAGAAAAAGATCTAAAACCGCCTGTGGCGACAACTTCTACAGACATAAAGTGAACACTACCACCACTGAGATCATGGAAAGTACCCGAGCTTTAAGTTCATGTCTGCTACAGACTACCTCTTGGATCTAAAACACGACTCTTATTTTTAAATGAAAATAAATTAAAATGAAAGCATTTTGCCATACAGACATTTATCAGTGCCTGCAAGATGTGGATATGACAGTGGAACATTATTATAAAACAGGTAAGTACAGTAGAAAAAACTACGCATTAAAGTCATTTTGGAAAGTTGTTATATCATCTGATAGGTCTTTTATAAAATATGAATCTTTTTCTGAAAGACTTTATATGCATTTCTCTGCAGATTATGGTGGCTATTCAGACTTTACTTCAATTTTTAGAGCCTCCAAGTAATTCTACAGAATAGTAAATACAGTTATTATAACCCTCATAACTGTCGGAGAGATATATTTGAAGAAAAACGGTTTGTTCCCCCTCCCACATGCACTGAAGTAAATCAGAAGTGATTCTGCTGCAGTCGATAGGACCGTATCCGCAAAACTGATGCAAAACAAGAAAAAAAAGGCCAGAAATGTATAAACAAAGCTTTCCTCACACTAAAAGTACAAATCGCATGTCTTCTCTGCTTTTTGGCAAGGTTGTGCTATTGAAGTACTTATACCCCACTTAGCTCCATCGCACTAAAGCACATCTGAATAAGGTCCAGACTCCCACTGGAAACAATGGGGGTACAGCAGTTTACACAGGCTGAGAATCTGGCATAAAGCCTTGAAAATGAATGAGGATCTTCAAATGAAGTAATTGTATGTATTGCATTTAAGTGCATTACCCCTGAAACAGAAGCGATTTCAAGGTGCTGTAACAGAAAACCAGAAAGATTAGCAAAAGATTAGGCAAAAAAAACCCCAACAGTAAAGGCATCCCACTTTTCTTCTTTACAGACACACACACAAGGAACAGCACTCATCTTAAGAAAGATCACGTGGGAAAATGATGACTCTGAGTCACTGGAAAAGAGAAAAATCTCTTAAAATACTCTTGGGACCAGGGACTACTGTTAAAGGAAGAGCATTATTTTATCATCCGGCTAATGAGCCAGAGGAAGGATTATTATTGTTTGGCGGTGTTTTGTCTCGACAACTCTTTTCCCTGAAACAAATATGCCAACTTCAGTAAACAAAGAGAAGAAGATGCACCGTTCTGTTGTTTCAATTGCACACTGAGGAATATTTAACCAGAGGAAAGGAATCCCAAGAGAAGTCACAGGAGAGGGCCGGCAGATTCCGCTTTTACAAAGGTTAAGAAAAATAGAAAAAAGAAAGAGGCGCCAGAGGAAAATCCCAAGAGAAGTCACAGGAGAGGGCCGGCAGATTCCGCTTTTACAAAGGTTAAGAAAAAAAAAAGGCGACGACGGTGTTTTTCCCGCACCCCTCCCCGCCGCGCCGCGC
>NW_008794215.1:1660166-1664859 GCF_000699145.1 Aptenodytes forsteri
TGCTGTTCCCCGCGGGCGTGAACTGGGTAGGGCCTCCGGGGAGAGGGACTCGGCCCCGGCAGTAATCTCTCTTGGCAAAGGTAAATGGACTCCGAGAGTTGCAAAGAATTCCTGCGTGCAAGGAGACGGATGAATAACCACTGCTCTCCAGGAGCCTCTCCATGGGCAGCTGAGAGAAACAGCATCAGTGGAGATACTGCGGTTCCTACCTCTATATATGCACTTTGGTCATAGACAAGTAACGTTTTGGCGAGGAACAACAGATACAAATATGCACACTGTCTCTTAAAAATATTTTTACACATGGGTGAAGTGTCAACTACCTTTTTTTTTTCTCTATCCAACAAACTATGGATAAACCAGATTATATTTTACAGGCACTAAGGCATGTTCCACTCGCCAGACAGTGCTTTCCTACAGCCTGTTACCAGCTGCTGTTCCATGGTACGCAGACTTCTGCCAAAGAACACTGAAGCTCGCTCTGAGAAAAAAAAACTGCCTTCTGCAAGGCATTTTAGCAAGATATCTGATTAATGTCTCTATGAAATACACGGCATTGTATCCCCAAACTATATGCAACTTTTAATTTATGCATTAAATGGTAGTGACAAGTCTAATTACAAAACTACTGCAAAATAGTATTGTGTCAGATTAGATTTGGAAAGCTGCTTTTTGCTACCACTTCCCTTTTAAGTAGGAAAGCATTAAGATAGTTTTATATACCAAACCGAAGGAACAACAGAAAGACAAGTAAGAACCAGATTCTGCTCATCCACGTCACGTATTTGACTAGGTATGTATGTGAGGAGTGCAAAATATAACCCACGTTGCACAATACACAAAACCTCAATAAAACAGCCTGAAATTCATATTTCTATGTATGGCTTTTAAGATAAAATTCTACCTGGGGCTAAACTTTAGTAAAGTTACATGTTCCGAGAACACACATATTTTGAATGATGAAGATACGGAAGTAAATTGAAAGGTGATAGTTGCCAAAAATACATTGTGCCAGCCTGATGTGGTAAATTTTATGGATAATTGGTTTTCTATACAGAGGACTTAGAGCAGGCATCATCTCTCTGGACTTCACTGAAGTATTTAATACACCGCCAGATGCTTTTTAGTTAAACCGAATGATACAGAGATTAATAATAAGAATTGCAGGGTGGGTAAGGAACCAGATAAACGAAATGACAAGAGCTAGTGCTGAAGAGATTTTATTTGCACTTACCAGATTCAGCCCCTGCTTGTACATCAGTGGGATGAGGTCCGTAACTCTTTCCCCTCTATTTCTCCCCAGGGGTAGTGCTCTTCTGAGAAGTAGCTGAATCCTTACCTTTCATTCTCGCAAGAAAGCAAATACCTTCCAGTACTAGGATAGTAGCTGACATTAACCCATGCTCTTTGTCAAGGCAGAACTGTCTGAGGACCTGGATAAGACACACAAGGCTCTTTTCACCTGTCCAAGCTATTGTTTCAGCAACCTGCAGAACCAAGTGGGTATTGCTGTTTCAGAGACAAGCAGTGTTCAAAGCTGTCTTCCAGACTATAAGAGGCAGAAAATTCCTTTTAAAAAAACAAACAAAAAACCAGAACAAACAAACAAACAAAACCAGAAAAAAGAGAAAGCCAATAGTGGTTATTTCGGTATAGACAGTTTAACCCACCCATCTTCACAATTTCTAATTTTTGTGTTACTGAACTTGAATTCCAGAGCCGATAACTTTCAGAGCATGTAAAAGCAAGTCTCAGAAGTGATATCTAAAAAGCAAAAAAAACCCAACCCTTTTCCAAACCACTTGCATCCTTGCCTATCCTTATAAATTATGGAAATTCCCATCTTCACTGAGGGAAGTTTCATAGAGCTCTACAAATCTCTACCATTTTGCTGTTTGCTTTCTCATGTTCTTGAAGTATTTTGCAATTTCTGTCCTCTGTCTAGCCAAAACTGATCCCAAAATGAAAATGACAGCTGTGTAAAGCAGATTTATTCCTGACTATAAGGTTCCACAAACAAAAGAACTGTTACCCGGTCAGGGAAGCAGTAAAAGAAAATGTTAATTGGGAAGAGAGTGCTTCCATGTAGAAGTCATGTAGAACATGACTTCCACAGGAGCACAAGGAACTAAGCTATTAGGGTGTAATTGCCCTACAGCTGAAAGCGCTGGGCATAGGAAAGATACAGGAGAGAGAACCTGGGTCAGGAGGAGGTTAAAAATGAAGTATGGTTATGAGAAGGCATAGGATTCCTGGAACATATCAGAGAATAAAATATAAGAATAATATAATGTACAAAGCAAAGAGGAAGAACTGTATTTTATAATTTTCTCTACCCATGAATTGGGTAGAGAAGCCGATAGTCAAATAGCCATAGAAACTCATTTCCAGCTTCATAATGAAGACATCCCTAATACAGCACTGTGCATGCCAAGCAGGTAAAAAAATGGTGTAAGCACTAAAAAGCCCTGTGGACTCGCTTAATGCCTAACAAGATGTGCTGTATGGATGCAAATTTAGTGCGCTTGAAAAGAAAGCATGTACTCAAAAGCTTTATGATACGTTCATGTAGACATGGCCATACCCTGACATAATTGTATGATTCCTTACGCTAAAGCTGTAATTGTGGGCCTTCAGAGCCTGTGCTTTTAATCTCACTGCATTCAAAGCAGAAAACCAAGGTTGTTCACATTTGTAGAAAAATAGCATCACAAATATATGAGATATTACAACTATGTAGTAGAGACTTCTATTTCCTATACGTCTATTCCTTGGTAGATTATATTCTTCAGAATCAAAGATATGAAAATTTTAGTTTTTAAGAACTAAAACCATCAGTAAAAGATCTCATATCAAGAGGACAAAATGAAATTTGTAATATTTGACTGTCCTCGTAGTGCTTTAACTGTGTATACCATTCATCTAATAAGCCATTTACTTGTCTGCCTGTGCTGGAGTTTTCTTCAACCTCCATCAAACTGACCTGGTCGCTGATCTGGGCTTAAGGAGATGTGTTTTGTTAACTATGCCCATTGGATAACAGTAATAATCACAGACAATAGAAGAAACGCTTCCTTCATAGCCTGACTTTGCTATTATATTATATATTTTATATTTATTATTATATTATATTATATTATATTGTATTATATTATATTATTCAGAGGAAATTACTGATAAAAATGAGTAAGAGTGTCAGAGGATAACCCTAATCCTGGAAAGGTTTTTGTATTTACTTAATTTTAAACACTGAGAGTAGCCCTGGACATCGTGCAGAGATTAGGTAAGTACACTCAGGGTCTGCAGAATCAGAGTTTAAGAACAGATTCCCGTGGCCTCAGATTTCACCTTTAATTTTGGCATTTAATGCAGAAAGACTGGGAATCAGAAGCTTTGTAATTACTTTTTAAGCTTTCCCAGAATGAGAGAGGATGCAGGGATCAAAATACACCTCCATATAGCTATCAACAGGTCACACTTTAGCCAGACGTACAGTTGTAATAGCTCAGATAAACATTCCACTGCGTATTCCCCAAGCAGTCTTGAAATACCTCAAGCAAGCTGGAAACCCCATGAAATTTAATATACCTTTAAAGACAAATGAGGGTTTCAAGATATTATCAGTGTTTTTAGTAAATCATATTTTCAATTTATCCTTCTGAAGGCAGATACACAATATAATGATCTAATTTTTCATTTCGATGTTAACATCTGCTGCTAGGAAACTATTCTTCATTAAAATGCAAGTACTTTATGGAATGGAAATATATGTTCATTGTGAATGAATTTTTTAACTTTAAAAATAGTGGTGTAAATTATCAGGCCCAATGTGGGGAACCAGGGTCAGGCACAGCCCCTCGATGGCCGGGCAGGCCCATGGGGACAGGGACAGGTCAATGCCAGGACAGGACGTCAGACCATGGCTCGGGCTCATAGCCGGGCAGGGCAGGGCCATGGGGACCTTGAGACCGGCCCTGCTGCGGCGTCGCTGGGGCAGGGGGGGACTGACGGCCCCTGGGGGGCTGAAGTGGGGTCCTGGGCTGTGGCCAGGGTGGGGGAGCCCCGGGGGGCTGGGCAGGGACAGGCAGGGCTGGTGGTGCCCTTGGGGCCCTGACAATATGGAAACGGTTTTGAAAACATGAGTGCCTTAAGCACACAGACTGACTCCCTATAACTCATTCTGGTTTGTCAGCAGTAGACTCCAGCTCAGCTTTGGGTTTGGTTTTTCTGTCTTTTCCTCTTTTTTTTTTTTTTTTTTTTTTTGTTACTGCATGCTACCATGTCCCTATAGCCAGGAACAGCCAGACGAGAACAAAGCACAAGATCTTTGCAACTGTCTGTCGTATTAACAACAGGAACAAAAAGCTGACAAATAATAAAGCTCTGTTCTTGTTTGCAGGTCAGTAAGTGATTCATTTTGAACCATTCAGTGTAAACAAACATTGCTACAATCCTCTATTTTAATATGGAAAAACTTGAGTGGAGGTACAGTGAAGTTTACAAGAATGGAATTGTGCTGATTTTGGCTGGGATAGAGTTAATTTTCTTCACAGTAGCTAGTGTGAGGCTATGTTTTGGATTTGTGCTGGAAACAGTGTTGATGATACAGGGGTGTTCTCGTTATTGCTGAGCAGTGCTTACACAGGGTCAAGGCCTTTTCTGCTCCTCACCCCACCCCACCAGCGAGGAGGCT
>NW_008794215.1:1665162-1713210 GCF_000699145.1 Aptenodytes forsteri
GGGGTGGGGGAGTGAGCGAGCGGCTGTGTGGTGCTTAGTTGCCGGCTGGGGTTAAACCATGACAGGAGTTTATGACAAAGCTTGTTTTAGACAACCATTGAAAGATGGATAAAAGGTGTTTACACAATAAACCAAGTTTTTTCTATTCTCAGAGTATTTCTTGGTAATAAAAGATACTTTTTGGTGAAGCATTTCTTTAGATGGATGCAGATACACTGAGAGTATTTTTACTGACATTTCCCTGATGAGAATAAACGCAAAGGAGAACATGCATTTTTTTTCCACTGAAACCATGAACAGCTTATCAGGTGTCCAGCTGCAGATGTATGACGACAAACATTTTCAATGATTCATTCATCATTGTTTAAAAACGTTTCAGCTCTCTCACCGGGTACATGTTTTTATAGAAAAGTCCTTCAAATTGCAAAGCTGAATTTATATAATCTGAAATGGAGTATAGAATGGATTGTTTTCCTTTGCTTGCTGAAGCTCTCGTGTCAGTTTTTAAAAGACGGCACCAATACCAGCTGTGTTATTCACAACCAAAAGGTTTTAGATGCTAGGATGGTCTGAAATACTCTTGCGACGCTTGCTGCGCTCATGCTCTGCCCAGCCTTTGTGACGTGGTGAATGAGATTTTGGATCTGGGGATCGGTGATAAACCGTCACAGGTCACGGCACAGGTTTTGCCACAGTAGGAAATGTGGGCAGTACCTCCTGCTCTGGGTACGTTCAGAACTCCCACTGACATCAACGGGAGTTTGGGAAGCAACGAACACATTGCTAAGGCCTGAATAGGGCGTGTAGGCTGAGATGACAGGTTGTTCCACGCAATTGTTTTAAAGTTTCTGTTGTCAGCTTTAGCAGAGGCAATATTTTTCTCTGAGTAATTCACACTCATTTTCCAGCTGTTTTCAGGCATTAAATGTCAGCTTTTCATAAGAAAGGCAAAACTGACTTGTCCGCTTGATGCCAAATAACAAAATTTACCTAAATTACGGCTATTATATTTGTAGTTTAAAAACCCTTCTTTTGTTATGTCTACGAAGCTGAAATGTTTTAACTCAAGTTTTCTTTTTCCAGCGAGTGCAAGGTTGCCATTTGGATAAAGCCTATGAACAGCAGCTGCCCAAGGAGATGCGCTAGGGGAATTTTGGTTCAGGGAAACTGTACGCTGACTGAATTTTTAACCCTCTGGAGCCAGCTGTATCCCTCAAGAGAAGGGTTAAGGATCCTTATAGATCTGCATCTGATGCAAACCACCTTAACTCCATTACTGTCAGGTGAAATGCAGTGATATACGCAAGTGGAAGATTTGACTACATAAAGCTGCCTTACCATTACACAATCCATACGCACGGTAAGCATCTCATGTCTTTTTGTACAAAACCATCAGACTAGATGCTGGGAGCAATGAATTCCTACTTATATGACTTAATTGGTGTTTTCTTTTTTTATAAAAGTATTTTTTGCCATGTTGATTTTTTCCTTTCAGTGAGCTCATAGTACAAACAATAACTTTCCAGGAAGTAATTGTCTCTCCTTTCAGTTTTTCATCAGAACAAATTTCTGTTTGCTAAATCAACCTGATTTACTAATTAACATCTGGATCTTATGTGCACGCTATGCACACACACAATAATTCCACAATTATATTATATTAGCTATTTAAGGGCTCATCTAATTTTCCCCTATACATAATCCTTGAAAATGAGATTTGCATAAAGTAATTTAAAATAGACAGGGCAGACTAGAAGTATATAATTATGTGTTGCTCTGAAATAAATACATTTTCAGTTTTCAATTTCCATAGCTGAGTTCATTGGAACGTAATTTAGCCTCTGAATATCTGAATTAATAATAAAATAACAGTATTCCACTGTTATATATGTACTTACATGGAATTTACAGACAGGGTCTCCTTTGTTATACTTACTGGATTACCTGTGGGGCGAGTAAACCTCGGTAACATTGAAACGATCCTTCTCTAGGAGCTGGGGGAAAGGCGGAAGGTGAGAGGCACTCTCTGCTCTAGTCTATTAAACAACTAAAAAGACTTTTTCCTATCAAGATTTCTACCGCTTCCCATGTGGGGAGCTTAGGCTCCTAACCTTGATTCTCTAAATTGTATTGAAATTTGATGCTTGTAATAACCTAAAGTCTACAACATAAGTATCCCCCTATCCTTCAAAGTGAACCTCTTCTTCAGACTCGCTGTTTGAGACCAGCCTATGACATTATTTTTAGCGATTTTAACAATTCTTCACAGACAGTTCAGAGTTTATGAGTTTGCATGATAACGATCCACGGCATAGTGAGGTAAATACACTCCTTCTTTGTTTTCTCTATCCACTTCCTACACATGGTAGATATCATTCTGTAACCTACTAATTCTGTTGTAGACCTTGAATTGCCAGTAGGTAAGCACGCTGTTCAACGTCCATACATACTGGCAATACATGTTACCAAGCGTGATGATTTTACTATGTTTGCAAATATTTGTTAGTTGTATAAGACCAACTCCAGGAGTCAACTGATAACACAGGAAACTTAGTTTGCGTAAAGAAAAATAAATCGAGTCTTCTCCATGACAAAGTAGAGCTGTTAAGTGTGTAAGGATAACAGTAACACTGAATCAGTTCCAGAATCTGATAGCACACACTCCGACTGTTAAACATAATCGTGCATACTATATACTGATCAAGAAGGTAGTACTGATGAGTTTTCAGCTTGGATGACCAATACTGTCTGAGAAGTTGGGTATTAGTTAATTATTTTAATACAGATAACGTAGCCATACAGTTTTGCATTCATTTGACATTCCTGAAAGTTATAGTGCGATGTTAAAGTTAAATATGTTGTGGAAATTTTCACTACCGCATCAAGCTCTGTACTTGCTTTAAAAGGGCTCTTAAAGAAGAAAAACCCTCAGTCCCAGGATTCAAAGATGAGTGTAGCAGGCAGTATTTTGATGATGACTTTATGCTGGGCATTAGGAGGACTCCAGCCAAAAAAAGGAATGAGATTCTAGAACACCTTTCCCAAGGCTATTAGGAGAAACAAATTAAGCCAATTAATTTTGAGATGGAGTTGACAAATTGATGAAGGGAAGTGGATGACACATAGACACTTGCAATAGCAGATCCCTATAGGATACCAGGAAGTCCCTTTGAATTATAGAAAGCCGTCAAAAATTCTAACACAAAGACAGTATGAGGAGCAAACGGAACAAGATGCGTCAGAGACAGAAAGCCATTGTGTCACCAGGGATACTTTTACAAAGACTCTGGGCAGCACGGATGCCTCTAAGCAACAGATCCTGCCCTAAGTTAGGCAGTCCTCCAGGATGCTCGGAAGAAAATGAAAGCAACATTAGGAAACTTGCTTGAATGTTCCCCTGAACAAATAGCAAATTATGACTGGCTCACACTTGAGAAAAATGGCCAGAGTGAGCAGTTCAGGAGCAGCGCATAAACTCTAATACAGCTGCATAAAGAAGTCACTAAATAACTGAATAATAGGCCAGCACATAAAAATCAGACTGTTTGCAGGTAAATTTCAATAGGAAAAAAGCAAAAAAATAGAAGGGTAAATTCTCTGAATAAATGCTTTACTGCAAATACTTTTCCCAGCTCTAATGAAGAGAGTTTTCTCTAGCAGCAGACAGACTAAGGCTGTGATGATAGATGGTATCTTGGTCACTGAAAGCTGCAAGGATATTCTCTTCACTACCTGATTTTTACCCACTGCTAAATGAAAACGGTATCCCTAAGTCATTTAAGATTACATGATATGTAAAGTCCAGACAAAAGCCAGGACCAGGCCAACTGCTAAGGGGACATCCTTGTCAGTCCTGGGCAGCAGGAGAGGGAGTGGTGCAAGCCCCCCCTCTCCCTGCCCCCATGGCTGCTGCAGCTGCAACTCGGTCTAAGCCCTTAAGTGTCATTCCAATTTGACAGCTTGCATGGGTGTGAATACATTTAAGTAAAAAAGAAAGCCTGCCAACCTTAGATGAATTAAACAACTGTGACACACGCTGGGCCAGATTCTCTAGTGCACCACAACAAATTTACAGTGCCGCGACTGTTAACTGGAGTCCCAGTTCATTTTAATGCAATGGTTAACAAAGCTGTATACAGATGCAGTGATTGCTATAGATGTTAAAATGTTTAAGTGCTTTTGTCCAAGATTGCCTTCTGCGGTGGATTTTCATGTCGTGTTTTAAAACTGGTAATCTGAAATGAGGGCCACGTTTGCATTTGCATGTCTAGTATCAGTCTGCTATTTATCCGCAAGAAAGTTTTCTGATATGTCTTGATATATTCATATAAAACTTCAAGGCAGAGACTGTGTTCCACTAACTAATCCCCGTTTGGCTCTTAAATAATGTCGCAAAGAATGTTTCCGTAGTAAACATAAAAAACTAAACTTCAGAAAAGTTTTTGTGCTGTTGTCTTAAACAGCTCATACTTGTATCAGAGTGCTATTTATCCGCAAGAAAGTTTTCTGATATGTCTTGATATATTCATATAAAACTTCAAGGCAGAGACTGTGTTCCACTAACTAATCCCCGTTTGGCTCTTAAATAATGTCGCAAAGAATGTTTCCGTAGTAAACATAAAAAACTAAACTTCAGAAAAGTTTTTGTGCTGTTGTCTTAAACAGCTCATACTTCTGCTTTTTCATCCACTTGCCTATGTAAAGGAAAAAAAAGGGGTTATAACTCGGGAGCAAATAATAATTTGTATAACGTTTCTGCAAAAGCCAATGAACGCAGAAATATCTGCGTCTGTCACCTGTTTGCTGAATCAAGTATTTCAGAAGAAATGTAATATGTTAGTTTTATATTTTCAAATGTCACTATTCAATAGAAAATGTCATCTTTTCAGCAGGAACATGGAACTTAACAATATCGTAATGAAACTGCAGTGAACTTCTGGATATGAATTTGACCTACCTGTGGTTCATTCTTCATGCCTGTGAAAGGTTCTGTTAGCCCCAAGGAACAGAAAGGTAATACAAGCCAGGCCGGGGACACGCCGGGACCCACCACATGCAGCTCCACTGTTTTTTGGCTGTGAGGGAACTCCTGTGGTTCAAATGTTACAGTAAATATTGAAATCTGAAATAAATCCGTAATTTAAGATGAAAAGTTTGCTGTTATGTAAACATGTTACCAGGTTTGATCAGCTCTTTTCTGGCAGAAAAAGAAGAATTATTAAGGAAGTAGTAAGAGAGAAGCAGCTGTGTAAAAGATGGTATCTGCTCCTCTGGGTGAGGGACTACGCTCATCAGTCTTTCTTTTGGAATAGGATTTGAAGCCAAGTACCTAAAATGTGGGTGGTAGAATTGTCCAGCTTTTTTTCATGTCTGCACATCCACATTCTTCCTGATTCCAGCAATACCATGTTCTTTTTGAGTAGGTGCACCTCTGGGAGCCAAAAAAAAGGAGCGGTCCTTGCTTTTTGGTTAAGTAGGCACTTACCAGGAAACCAGTATCACTGCACATGCAAAAGATGTTCTGTTCATATGTAAAAGGAGCTTACACTATGTTTACTCCTCTGAAAAGACAGTCCCATGCAAAGTATGTTTTCTGTGTTATGTATTGTCAACAAACATGTTTCAGCTGTTGAACATGATACGATCAAACCAGGAAGAATAGAGCTTGGTACTCCAGGTTAAACTTCAGATGACAAGGGCCAAGAAAAACACCTTAATGAATGCTTTTAAAAAGACCTCAAGTGAGGATTGAGAGATGAGGAGCAATAAGAACAGCATAATAGTGTCATTTTAAGGGCATTTGAGAACAGGATCACGTTTATACCACATCTCTCTGAAAAGTGTAAGCCAAGAATAGCAGCCTGGCCCTTCATCTGCCTCTAAATACAAACTGCTGCCCTCCCAGTTGTCCTCTTCTTTAGGCTGACAAAGGCATTCTCATTGCTGAACAGCAAAAGAGTTTGAATTAATCTGGATTAAAATTAATCATCGCTATTTTTTCTTTCAAGTTAACTTTGAAGTGGACCCATTCTCCCATTTAGTTCATTGCTTGGCAATGCAGATACTTACACTGGCAGCAGGCAGGGAGCAACACAGGGACAAGAACAAGCAGTTGGGAACAGGGAAAGGGCAGGGCTGTTCTTTTTGGCAGCAATGCTATACTGCCTGCAGAATTGCAATGTTAAAGCATCCCATCCCGACTGTGTTAGGTTATTTCTACTTATGCTAACAGAACCAAAGCAGATCAAGCTACACTGAGTGGGAGGCTTGGACAAGGCAATCAAAAACCGCCCTGTTACAGTGGCTGGAGTGTTCACTGGTAATGAGGTCTCGAGTAGTAAATAGACAGTTTAAAAGCCAATAGCGGTGCCATCAGTAGCGCAGCTTTTGTGAAGAGACGTGGAGACCGAATCCAGATTTGTGCTGCAGCTGGTTAGCGCTGTGCTGCTGACACAAAGCAGCTCTAAAGCCGGGGTAGCCAATTAATGCAGAGAACTGGCACAGCGTGTCTTATGCCATTGCTCTCCTGGCAGATGGTATTTCTCTGCCTGGAAAGGGAGTGTAGTCAGATCATCCCTGATCTGTGACTCTCTTAACTGTCCCGGGGGCCCTTATTTGTTGGTACAATCCTGAGCCTGTATCTCTCATTTAAAATTGCCGTAAGAACAGAATAGGAGTGAATGCATACACCTCCAGGCTGCTTCTGCTCCGAGTGAGCTGTGCGCTGTTTGGCTGCATGACTCTTCTTGTTTCACAAATATGTCCACTAACAAAGAAAGCTAAGAAAAGTAAATTGTTTTCAGTAAAAGAAAATTATTCTCTTTATTGTTTATGTATACTGGAACACTTGCTAAGTGATAGCTTAAAACATGTATTTGATGGAAATGAGAAGTCACTTGTGATTTGGGATATACAAAGCACTTGATAGCTATCTGATAATGTTACAGTGCATAGAAAGTTCACTTCCCGGGGCTCTCTGGGCAGGAGAAGTCACATAGCTTGTTATGGAGGCATTTAAAGCACATAATTACCCCATCTTTTTCCATGAAGATAAAGTATCTTTCACATGGTCAAAAAGTCACCCCCATTATGTGACAGATGCCTTTTCAGTCAAGAGTACAGGAATCGTATGATTGACGGTTCCTTGTTTGGTCAGCGATGGGATGAGATATGTGTTCACCTGAGCCAGTGCCCTGGCAGGAAGCCCACCGCATCGATGAGAGTAACGCTGCTGTGGGGACACGAGGGAAGGGTCACAGGGCTGCAAGAGGGTTCACCGTGGGACTCCCCGGACTGTGCACTGACCTGTAGCCCGCTCACACCGCTGTGTTTTCAGGAAAGGGGAAAACGGGGAGAAGGCCCGAGACTGGTGAACTGTTCTCACTGCTTCTGCGGGTGACCGACCAGCACCAGGCAAAAGTGAGAATTCATAATGCAGGATGACCTTATTGTCTTAATTACCATTGCATGACGTTAAGAGGGTATTTCTTGGAGGCGGCTAAACGCTGTGACCTGTAGATCATAAGGATGCAGCGTGTTACCGATCCATAGAGCTGAGCAGCATTCTTTACACTTGTAAAATCACGTTATTGAACCGCCACATTTGGCCAAAAGAATTTACTGACAAGAGCTGATGAAGAGATGTGTTCTGTATGTGTTTGCTCACACCAATGGTGATTCTGGGTTCATGAAATACATAGAAAGTTCAGGGTGCTCCTGCTGTAATCAACATGCTGCAGGGAACAATGAAACTGAAAAAAACCTGCTCATCCTCTGTTCCAGCCTTAGAACCAAATTCTGCACTCAAGAAGAAAAACGTGCGGTTTCCTTTGTTTGTACAACTTTTAATCATATCTGTGCACGTGAGAAGTGTTTGAAATTATTCCAAACTTTTACCTCTGGATTTCCTCAAATCCGTATTTGCAGGAAAGGCTTTTTTAAGGCTATGGATCCACATTTCTGGCAAAATTCTTTATATTTAAAATTTACCAGTGGCCTTATATAGCATTCTTTTTTACATGTTTCTATTCCTTCAGCTTTCCTACTCATCTGTCACAAACAATTAAATCACTGGCTTTTTCATTGTTTGAAATAACTGGTTGCATTACCATCTGGAAACAATACATTTTAAGTGCATAATTACGGATGTTTGAAATTCCAGGAACCCAACTTTATATGCACAGGACTAGGAGGCAGCGTGCTCGGAAATGTATTGTCAGCTGCGTGATGAACAGTTAAGAGGAAAGGAGGAGCAATTCTCAACTGCTTCTCTGCTGTCTTCCCACCGCTAGCCTACGAAAGCCGAAGTCAGATTTGACTGCAGAGCAGATGAGAACATTTTAGACTGCTCTCACTTGCATTGAATTTTAATGACTGCGGCGGCACAAGGCAACCCTAGTTGAGCTGTGACTTCTAAGTCCTCACCCTTCTTAGAGCTCGCTTGTGTGAGGCTGGAAAATCAACTGCATTAGTGTCCAGGAAGCGCAAAGAAATGAAGCGCGCTACACGACCGGACTATTGAGGATAACAGTGTGCGTGTAACTTCACAGCGGAAAATGTTTTGAGATTCTGAAGCAGAAGCTGCGATATAGGATACTGGATTCCTACAAAACCAGCACATCTCAAAGATACGACAGTTAGTCAAAACCTAGCTAAAACATTAGCTATTAGCTAAACTTCGACTAGTCCAAATGGCTGACTCCATCCCCTTTTCCACCCTTTCTTTCCTTACTTATGACCTATTTCACAATATATTCATTTGCCACAATATATTCCAACTGTAAAGAATCAGACAGGCCCTCCAGCTTCACTAATGACAGCTGCAGGTCCAGATCAGCCTCGGAAATCACATCCGAGCATGTCCTTTATACCGCCAAAAAGGCATCAAGCAACTAAAAAAAGTAAAAAGAGTTCACTACATACAGGCCCAAACATGCCATCAGATGTAAACTCTATTTAGCTTTGATTTTAGAACGTCTGTATTCCCTCTTCCCCATGATCTTTCTGACTTTTTTTTTTCCCTGGGATCACTTTGTACTGAAAGACATTTAGTTTCTAGTCCTTTCAAGTCACTGTGTGCCAGGACACCCGTCAGTCAGTGGTCTTCTCACACGGTCCATATTTATACAAGGCGGGAGGGGGAAATTCTCAGCCATACGCACTTCAGGAGATGTCAGGAGTTTGGTCTCCATGCCTTCTAACTGCCAAAGCTTTTCATCTTACTGATCTGATGGCACGATGGGCTACTATTCAAACTAATAACTCTTAGAGAACTCTTTTGTAACATACAGTATGCTGGATTTGTGGTCTCTGTAGGAGACTATAGTCAGCTAAGAAGCATGGGGAGAAAAGAACCACAAGTAGTAAATTGGATACCACATAAAGTGGTTGATGGTAAAACCTGGCGGGGGGGGAGGCGGGAAAAGGTTCTTTCTGAAAACCAGACTTCCTGCAGCTGCAGCCACAGTGGGGCAAACCCTCAGCTGGATGTACAACCTGACCTGACCATGCAGGCTGTGCCCCGTTTAAGAGATGTTGGGGAAAAAAGTTTTTATTTTTTATTTGCATTACAGTTGTATATTACAAAGCTCCCAGACAGTTTTGAGACCCAGCGTGCTAAGTAGCGATCGCACGTATGTCTAAAAAAGCTTCTTGCCTCAAAAAATTTTCTATTTCACAAACACGCTGATGTCCGTAAACTTAGCTAGCTTACCTGTTACCGGACGGCAGCTTTCTGGAGGCATCATAAAAAAAATTACTCTTAAGGTATCTCTAACAGAGAATAACAAAACGGCCTAATGAGTTTTAACCAGAGAAGATTCCCGCTGCTTCCTCACACAGACAAGAGGCAATGCAATTAAAGGGGGAAAAAGGTATTTGGTCAGCTAATAACCACTGAAATTCCAAATGCACAAAAAGGACAAAATATAAATTTCAGAGACTCCACATCCTCTTTGTTTGTGTTGGGAGGGACAATAAAGATGAATGATCAGATGTTACCAGCTTTGTGAAGCCCATTTAAGCTCTTGGAGTCTCCTTCCCATACTATTCAGGGTTGACATACAATTACCTTTCTATTCCTAGATATGAAAAGAAATAAATTGAACCTTGATGGATGCATCCTACTATCAAACTTTGTAACAGATTCAGTACTAGTTAGCTGAGGAGAAAAGCTCAAACCTCTGACCTGCATACCCGTAAACGCCTGCTTGGTTAAGTAAGTGCTCTTCCTAAATCAACAAGTTGAAATCCACACAACCAAGTTTACCTCTGTGAAATTTATTTCAGGACAATAAATCATGTCCCTTCTGTGCATTTTTGTAATGCAGATATCATTTTTATTTGAATCACTGTATGAAATGCACATGCAAAAATCAATATATCAAATTTCCTAAAAACCACCCATGGAATAGCATTTCACACCAGTAATTCCTCCCCACATTTCAGTTCTGCATTACCAGCAGCCTTGTACAGGCATGTAAAACTATGCAAGCCGAGGACAGTCTATTGAAGAATAGCATGAGACACATGACCAGAGGGCCTCAACGTAGCTACTGTAAAGGCACTAACATACAGCGTTAAAAAAAGACAAATACCATTTTAAAATAACAGTCAAAAGAAATTCCTATTCCAACCAAAAAAACCCACAAAACAGGCCCAAGCATCTGGTGGAAGGACTAACTAGTTGTACACTCTTGGGCATTGAGGAAGAGCGTTTCAAACTCCCTGGGACTCTGTATGTTTCATTGTATGAAGACAGATGCCCTGCACTGCACTAAGCCTAGTTAAGATACTGCTGAAAGTTGTATACAATGCCAGATGTTTTTAAACATTTTAAAATATTTTTATCCATTTTCTTAAATAAAGAAACTTCAAAGAAAATCAAGCGTTTCTGAAGTGGGAGAAACAGTCAAGCTGAATAAATGCATTTCTTTTCCTCTTTTGAATAAATAAATGGCATTTATTGGCTCGTGATATACTGACTGAGACACGCAGAGGAAAGAATGTGATTAAATAGCTTTTCATTTGGTGCATTGTTTATGTATTCAGCCCTGATGGTAATGTTCCCAAAAACAATCAATCATTGATTTTAATTTACTTTATTGTGCTAAAGAAAAGAGTGAATTAAATGTAGAATTTGTTTAGCCTTTCTCTCGCATTCTGTAATAATCCAGATGGAGCATATACATTTTCTGTTTAGTGACACTAGCATGATTAAGCATTAAGACCTAATGAGCAGTGCATTTTTTAGGGCTCATTAATAAAAGTTAGAGATAGAAAATATCTATTGGTCATCAAGTTTATCTCTGTACTGTGTTTGTGGGTTTACTATATGGTTAATAATGATGTATTACGACTCGTTTATATAGAATTGCTTTTGTGAGAGGGACCTTAACTGAGGAAGCTTAACTAACTTTAAACTAAGTGAGATCTTTCTATCCCTAAATGGCTCAAAATCTAAGATGCGTAAGTCCCTGCGCAAGACACAGACTGGATCTGGTGCAGACGGATGAAAAAAGGTGATGGTCGAGAAGAGCAAGGCAGGAATAATTCATAGAAGAAATAGGTTTGACGGAAGGAAGAAGTATATGTGAAAGAGGCAAAAGATAATGCTGCAACAAGAAATAGGAGACTGATTTTAAAACAAAGCAATATACAACAGAAGGCACACAGGGAAGAGTGAAGGGTCTGGGGAAGGAATTGTAGCGACTCTACTGGGTTATTAATTTGTTTCAGTGTGAGGATGATAAATTACACCAAGCTTTAGACCTGAACATTGTCTAGCTAAAAAGAGACAATGGCTACCTTACCGTTGTAGCATAGGTACAAGCATTTTCTGGGAGTGCATTCTGAAATGAAAAAAAAAACCAACCCCAAACCTAATAGGTGGTTTATGTCTCTTAAAACTACTTCTCAATGCAGTAAAATATCATCTGAGAAAGGGGGATATTCCAGAAAACCCCACATACACAATCTGATTTCAAAGGGCAATACATTAGCTCTATAGCTACTCCATCTCTCTGCTTCTCTCCTTAAGACAAAAAAAGTCATAACCAGAAACACGATGTAGTTGCATAATAATATAGTGAATGGTAACACAAAACAGACAAGCAGCAGCAAAGAAGGGCTGTAAATTGCACCTAGACTATAATTTCTAATAATATGTTTGTGTTTTTAATGATTAAATGAATTCACCTTATCTGTTTTTACATACCTTCATCTTTGGCAGGGGACAGGCCATGGTGTGCTCTAGCAATTGTTACATTGTATCTCCTGAAATCATTAAAACCCTGTCAAATATTCCTGAGTTTACTATGGTAGTACCAAGGGGCCCCAATCATGTATCAGAGGTCCGTTACCAGAGCTGATACACAAACACATTTAATTAAAATGTGTCAAGACTTGTATGGACAAACAAGGGGGAATTCTTACACTCACAGCTGTTCAAATTTGCCAAGCCACATTCCGATAGAAACTGAGTCAGTATGAGGGAGCAACTGAGAACCAAAAAATATTTCCTGATAAAAATAAGTGGTTCCTCAACATGAAATAGGAAAACAAGTCTATATCTATTAAGTTAATGCAGTGATCTAAGTCACATGAATTTAAAAATTCAAAAAACTTTTGCATGATCCTTGAAAAATCGTGTTTATATAGTTTATTAGCAGATTAACAAGTTTAATCTTTGCATAATTAGTTTCTTATCTTCTCCCCACTGCGAACCAGTTTTAGCTTCAGGAAAATGATTTTTCCATACCACATTCTCGATTCTTTATTTTCCTGTTTTCAACAGCTTCCCTAAAAGCCAGTTATTTACTTATTCAATTTCCTTTCCCTTTTGCACATGCAGCATCTTGAGTAATGACTCACCGTTTTCTCTTGGGCAGGTAACAAAATCCTTCTATAGATTATGGGAGCAATGAAAATCATGACAAGCTGCAGTAACTGTATGATCGTTATTGTTCCACGTTTGATGGTAGAATTTCAGTATGCATGGGCTCTGAAACTGGCAACTGATGGGAAAAGTCTTCCCATTTAGGTAAACGTACCAGTATTTAACTAGCAAAAAATTCTGTTGACGGGGGACTCTGTTCTCAAATAGTAAGGGGGATCATTTCTCACTCCTATCCCCTGCTACCTATCAGGAAAATAAGCAGGTGCAGAGAAGAAAAATCAAATCAGGCTATACTTTGGTGTGCAGTAGTGCTGTGGGAACGTAGAAGACTTCAGGAGACCAGGACATGGATTTTTGCTGCTGGTAGCAGCACTGAGCTGTAACAGTGCTAGTTTATCAGTATCACCACTGCCAATTTAGAGAGCTAGTAGAATTTGCCATACATAATCCTTGGTG
This sequence comes from Aptenodytes forsteri, assembly GCF_000699145.1. NCBI lineage: Eukaryota > Metazoa > Chordata > Aves > Sphenisciformes > Spheniscidae > Aptenodytes > Aptenodytes forsteri. Next base: position 1,678,514 of record NW_008794215.1, read on the forward strand.
CCTTTCAAGGTGAATTGGAAGATGAGTGAAGAGAAGAGGGAGAGAAACGTTACAGCTAGTGGCAAAACAGCTGTGATGAGAGAGTATAGAGTACTCTCACTTACTATCCTTAACTTGTAAATGAGACTTCAGTCTTACTGTTCTTTGTAGTTATATGTGGTTACAAGTGGGGGAAATTATACAAGCAGTTGCGAATGCCCCCTGCCATAGTTCCTGCTACAATAAATTATTTATATAATTATTTAGCCTACAACAGTACCTAACAATATCAGCCATAAATCAGGGCCCTACTATGCTAGTTGCTGTACACACACACACAGTAAAAGTAAATCCCTCTCCCAGTGTGTTCGCACCTGAGGTAAAATAGCAAATGCTTGTTGCCAAGTTGTTTCCTGCAAACCAGATACAAATTTTGAGCGGCATCTAGAAAGAGGAATTGGCTTTCATCTCATTTGGCCAGCTTTCAGGTGTAAAGTAGGCACATAAACAACTGCACATTTGCATCATGGATTCTGTCTTCACTGGGAAACTGAAGAAGCAGCTCAGACACCTGGTGCTGCTTGGCAGATTGTCACAACACTGGAGGACAGAGCTACTACAGTGAAAACAAGACATTGCACTGGCTGTCTGAAAGGGTCTGTTTGTCTTTTCCTTTCATATCCAGAAGAAGTCCTGGGGATTTTCTAGGCTGTTGTCTTCTAGTCCATTGGATCCTAAACGGAAAACTTTAAATGGCACTATTTACATAATATTCACTCATGGGGATGAGGACTAAAACCATAATACATGCTCAGAAAGTCCAGTATTATTTTTTTCCTCTTTGATAAGAATCTGTATTCAAAACGTTGCTTAATGAAGCCACAAAACCAATTCTGCATTCTTAAAGCAGTAAGTATGAAGTATGTAAAAATTCTATAAGGCAGGACAATAAAAGTCTGAGGAACAATTCTCAAAAAGCTTTAAAACTAATAATAAATCTTGTTCAAATACAGAAGGAAGAGGAGGCTCACCAGATAGTCTGTAAGGCTAATAGGTGATGAAGGCATAACGGGGCACACAAGATAAGGCCACAGCAGAAAAGTTAGATGAAGATTTCGCATCCATCTTTGGCATGCAGGACTCTTCAATATGCAGGAGCTCAGGCAGAGTCCCACACTGAAACACAATAGCAGATGCACTATGGTATTGTCTTAAATTGAAGCGTGAGTACAAGAAGTTTTTGGTCAGAGTGACATAATGGATAGTAACAAAACTCCAGGACCAGCGCTAAAGGAACTCAATTATGAAACAGCTGAAATAAGCGTCGCAGGGTGTAACCTCTCACTTAAAATTGCCTCAGCGTCAGCAAACATGATAAGCTTCCAGGAGGTATCCAGGGAACATGAGAGGAATAATACTGTACTGCGCAAAATGCTGTAACAGTGAATAGAATTAGTGGGCATCTGGATAAACTCTGAAAAAATTTCAGTTGTACCTAGGAACTCTGCTCGAAGACCATGACCCCATTATGCCAAGTACTGCAAAAGCACAGAGCAGACTGCTTCTAGCCCAAACAACAAGCAGGCAACGTACACAAAGACTGCTAAAGGAGATACAGTAAGACAGACAGATAGACTTCTGTAGACCTTTCAGTTGGATTTCTGAATGCTTGTATTATGGCTTATAAGTTAATTAACATACACAGGCAAAACCAGAAATGCCAGGGGAAGAAGAATCAAAGGAGACACGCATTGGCAAGAAAAGGTGCTAACTACGAGACATTGCATCTGCTTGCCTTATTTGTGTTGAAGTAGTCTTACGCTGGTGATGAGATGCCGCAGGCAGCGTTCCTCTGGCCCTGACTCATGCTGAGGTGCCTATCCGTAGATGTGACAGCCACATTTCTTTGCAACTTACCTCTGATTCTTGAATAATGTTTAGCACTCACCACATGTTAGCGTTTCTTAAAATTTTAAAACGTTAAAAATTTAATATTACGATTTCTTCCCTTCTGTTAAGTTTAAAAACATTAAATCATTTATATAGTATCATGATATTATCATTACATTATTTTCAGCACATTTTCATTGGAGTGCTTTGGTACTCAGGACCTGGTCCACTGCATATGGTTGGGAGTCAATACTACAACATATTTGAGAAGAGCTGATATGACTTTCATGAAGGGAAGTAATGTTTCACATATCTCTGCCAGATCTGCGATGGAGTCAAGGAGAGGTATGTGAATCTTGTGGATAGAGACGGACTATAGATGTCCAGAAGACATTCATAAAGACCCCTTTGAAGAGCTCCTAAAGAAAAAAGCTGCCTTGGGATAAGAGGAAAAGTCTTCATATAGCTAACTGACTGACTAAAGGGAAGAGCAAATGGTTAATTTTCACAAAAGAGAGGGGTCACCGATGGAGTCCCCATAGGAGACATATACACAAGCCTACATGATTTGGCATATTCATAAATGATCATGAATATCAAAGTGACAAAGTTTAAATCATTCACAGAAGTAAAACTGAAGGCTGACTAAGAGGAGCGGCAGAAGGACTTCACAATACTGTACAATAAAATGCCAAATGAAATTCAATAAAGACAAATGTGAAGTAATGCCAGGAAAAACCTGAACAATTCTAACTTTATAAAGTGAATGAGAAGCTCTCAGCTAGCTATTACCACTCAGGAATGGAATCTCAGAGTTATAGTAAATAGTTCTATAAAAATGTCAACTCAGTGCCTCACAGTGGTAAAAACAAAAACAAGCAAAAATGACCAATATTCTGGAAATAAATTGGAAAGAAAACAAAAAGATGTATGATGCGCTAATATGGTAGGCAGTAATCCCAGACCCAAAGAGAGCATAATGGAACTGGAAAAGCGGCATCACTGGCAACAGTGATAATGAAAATTAGGCAATGGCTGTCAGGCAAGGAACAATTAAGCCAGCCTGGATTCCGCAAACTGGAAAGAAGATAACCGAGGGGACTATGACAGGGTTCTATAAAATCGTAAGAGGTATAGCGAAGGTGCAAACCCTGACCCCAGGGGAGAGGCTTTTGGACATTATGTGTGGCGGAAATTCTTGTCGTAGGACATTGTGGATACCAAAAGTTTCCATGGTCTCAAAAAGATTAGACTAGTTTGTGGAAGACAAATACATGAAACACAAAGATATACCTCTGAGTGAGAAAATCCCCATGATCCATTTTGGAGGCTGGGAGATCACATCTGCAACAAATGCATTACCAGTTACCGATGTAAAACCAATCAATACAACGTTCATCAGATTCATAAGCTGGAAGATTAAAAAAAAAATACAAAATTCATTTACTATTAGCTCAAGCCATATATAAATTTACTGTATTCACCCATGCATATAAACTGATAGCATAGGAATCTACTTGTTGAAATCCACATTGAAACTAATGTAATTTCAATAAGGCTATCTTAGTTTTGAAGTTGCTTCTAACACAGTTCTCTGTTAGTGCAAAATTATAAACTTGAATCAATACAACTAATGGAAGCCAAAGTCACTGGAGAATATGTAGGTATTCAAAAGTATGGAAACTGGAATTAGAATCACAGTCATTCTCTAACTGGATTAGAAAAAACAGGTCCACAATTTCAATGTAAGGGGGAAGAACTGCTTTCATTGGAAACTTAAGCATCCAGGATCATTCAAAGTAAAAACAAATAAGGCTGACGTTGGTGTATTGCACATAAACGTACGTACTCAGACAACTGCCTAAGAGCTGGATGTGCATTCAGTTTTGCTTCACCTGTGACACCATCCATTGCTCCTGTACTAGACACAGAACTATACCTAATCAAGCACCTGAAAAAAGAAAACTGCATTGTGCCAATCCGTTAGCAGGCAATTGCAAGGACCCTGTGAGTAAACTACCCTATCAAGTCTAGAGATGGTCCTTCCAGCTGTAGAACATTTCAACCACTGTAAGAATACATGTTTACGTCCCACCCATTAGCTGAATAGACACGGAATTTCAATCTTCATGTCTGCCAATAACTAAACTCATACAAGTGTATGCTCCAGCTCAGAAGTGGAGTATCTCTGAATGACTTTTAAAGTGTAGATGAGAACAAAGATGTAGATACAGGAACGGGCAGAGAAAAGGGCTTATATTGTTTTAGAAAGCCAAGGGTCTGGAGAAGCATTGGTTCAGTGCTGGCCTATGAAGGGGATGAAACGGGCTCTTTAGCAAGAGTTTCAGGTAGGATTGTTGCGTGGGACAGAGAAGAATTCTCCTTCCTGGCACGCTGTTTGTGTGTGGCTGTGCAGTCAGCCTAACGCTGAAGGAAGCTATGCACTCTAACTCGTATCATGGAAGAAGAGGTGCACTGGTGCTGGCTTAGCCATGCTTCCTTCCGGGGAGGTTCTGGGTACTCCCAAAGAATGGTCATCCAGAGGGCCTGAAAGGGCACAGCAGAGGCTTCTGTGAAGACCACGTTGTCCTCTGTTTTTCTTCTGGCGTTCCAGATACATCAATATGTAGAAAGGTCAGAAAAGGTGGCCTCAAGACAGCAAAGTAGGTGTGCTTACAGGGCAGTGCAGGTGTAGCTATTCACGATCTTATGTCTGAAAGAAATATTCTAGAGTGCTGCCACCTTCAAAACCTTTCTCCTCTTTTCTTTCAGAAATATCATTAGTATAAGATTACAATAACACGTAATTCCAAGCCATGTCTTTCTTTGAAATGCCGGTGTTCCTGTCACCTGTGCAATAGGATGGGTTTGCGTAAGTCTTGCCACAGCAGAACTGGACACAAAAATGTAGTGAGGCATCCACAGATTCCTACTGAGTATGTGGAGAAGTGGCATCTGGAAGCCTCTGAAATGCCAGACTTCAAGGTCAAAGCAACAGAACTACACACAATATACAGTGCCAGCAAAGAAATAACATTAAGCCAACCAATAAGTAACAGGTACAGACATGATCAGCATACATCCTAAGCATCCTAAGCAAAGTTAACGGAAGCATCTGTGGAAAAATTGTAAGCAGAGAAAAATTAACTCCAAAAAGCGAATTGTTGTCTTTTAAGTAAATAAGTCTCATGTCAAAGTAAGGCAGTGCCAAAATGATCAGTCAGAGGAGATGAGTGGGGGCAGGAGGTGGCAGCTTGTCATCTGGCAGTAGGGTTACATGAAAGTGCTGCTCTGTGCTTTGGGTTTTCTACAGGCTTTTTACGGGCACTTACGTGCCTTATGAAAATAGATTGTGAAAGACACCAAAATGGGAACACTCTTCTAGGCACATTTAAGTAGGGAAGGAGAAATAATAAAAAAAGAAAAGGGGATTGCAGTTGATGTCTTCTTAAGCCACAGTCCTGGGACTCTAAAATGGATGCAATCTGTCCTCTTGTTTCTACATTTCCTTTTCATTGATGGCAACTCTGCCAAATCACAGGAGAAAGTTAATGGCAAAAAAGATCATCTGTTTCTTCCAACTGGTTTGTTGAGTACTTTAAAAGTTGGCAGCCTGGAAACATGTCAAGCCAGAAGGGAAAGTATTCATGTACCCACACATCAAAGTGTTTCTGAAGACTGAGCATACGTAGTTCTGAACATTTCTCAGGTGATCAAAACAGAAATGCATTTCTAAGATGCTGCTTACAATATAACAGGCAGTAGGTCAGGGACTACAAAACTGGTTGATGAAACTGAAGCATTGACCTTGCAGCTAAATGAGAAGCAAAAAGGGTTCTCTGGGGGGCAGAGAGCAGAAGGAAATATTAGGTAGGGAAATTCTGGTACTACAAGCAGCAGAAAGGGAATCCTGCTAAAAGAGAAGAATCATAGTAAGAAATAGAGCTATGCAGCTAAAAAAAGGGGGGGGGGAAGAAAGAGTTAGGGAGGATTAAGTAGCAAACTGCAAGAGATAATTTTTGTTGTTTTAAACTCAAGGCATTGCAAGGTATCTGCAGATGGAATGAAATGATCTTTGGGAAAATATGTTTATGTAAGAATGATTTGCTCTGCCTTTTGCCCCTGCATTCTAATTAGAAAATTGAGCCCCAAATTAATTTGAATGTTTAATTTTAATCCAGGGTTGTAAACCTGCTAACTGTCAAATTTTCAGGTATTTGGAATACTGTGCCTGGTCTGTCTTTCACATACCGCTTACTATGCTCTGCACTGAGGGGAATCTCACCCAAATCTTTTCTTAGGGAGACAAGAGTCGGTTTCATAGTTAGCAGTGAATTAAAATTTAACATGTTCTGAGAAGGTTCCCTTACCTGTCCTTTCTCTAGCTTTCATTTCCATTACAAAGCTGTAAGTTATGGTCCCATAGCAATATCCAGTGCCCTGTACATACAGATGTCCTTTCGGAGTCCTCCCCTTCCTGGAATCTCGGCATCAGCATGCAAAGCCACCACACACTCTTCAGGACTTTGCAGACACATTAGAGAATATGAAACAGGTGGAACGATGCGGATGTGCTAACTTTGCCTAACAGTCCCGCACTCGGCAGCGCAGATCAGCCTGTAGTGAAATAATACAGCAATATGTGAGATAATATTTATTGGTCTGTCCTGTGCAGCTACCCAAGGAAACAGACATGGTAGAATTGTATTTATTATCAGATTACTCTCTTTTCTTCATATGATGGAAATAGCCTGGAAGTGTGATAGAAGGCGGAAGCCTGATTGACTCAATCTCTTGTAGCAGATTTGCATTGCTCCTGAGCGTTCTGCGGAGACGCTTTAATTCACGAGTTTGAATGGTTTTATAATGCAAATGTTGACTTCCAAAATGAGCAAAGTGAAACAAGTAGTAAGGACCTGCAGCGTCAGCCACCAAAACCATAACTGACACTGGAACTGTGCTAGTAGATTAAGCAACACACAGAGAAACTGAGTTGAGAGTCAGCTCTGCCGAGAGCCACATCAGAGCATACCATGCTTAGCTTTCATTACCTGCTGCACTGCTGACTTAAACTGTTGGCAAACATTGTTTTCAGAACTCAGAGCTGCTCCCAGGCACTGCTCCTTAGATAACATTTAATTTTGTTGCCTCCTTTCTAAAATAAGGAGAATTTAACACCTCAGAAAAGAGTCTAAAAGCGGTCAGAATGGATCAGCAGAAAGAAGCTGACCAGCCCTGCTTGGGTTTCAGCTCTGCCCTGGTTGCAGTAAAGATGCTCAGAGCATCAAGCAATTTCTTAGAGCTTTTGTACAGGCGAGAGTAGGTACCAGAAGCAGCACAAGGGAAATATTACAGCTAATGCACTACTAATGAAGAAGAAGGGCTCTAGAGTGAAATACAGAAATGGATCCAAGCCAAACATTTTGAATCCAAATTGCTCCAAATGTTGTAGGGTTTTTGATCAGACTCAGTGGTTTGAGAAGCATTTGCCCCTAGATGGCTACTAGAAGGAAACCAAATCATCAAGAAGAAACGGGTCTCTGATGAATTTTGTGCAGCTGGCCGGGGGTAAACAATGCTCATACATGTGAAAGAAACAGACTGAACAAGGAAGCAAGATCTTGGACGTACACAAAACATTGTTTCCTTTAATGAGGCTCTTCTTTTCCCAAAGGCATATAAGTAGGTGTATAATAATGATCCTCCACTCCGTCACAGTAGGGCTTCAATGGATTCAAAATTTGGGATGGTATGAGTAATTGTACAGTTACTGAAACTGCAGAGCTAAAACTGATACGGTCTCAGATGCACAATACTATTGTGTGCATTTATTTTTTTGTTCTTCATTCAGACGAGAAAATAGCATAAGGCACGAGAACTAGCAGGTGTCAGATATCCCACCTCATATCCTGCCCTGGTGACTCTGTCACAATTTCCTCCAGGTGAACCGTGGTCTCAAACATACAGAGGGCCTGCAGAATTGCCGTCCTCACCTACCAGGGGTAGTGTGATCTGCTGAGGAGAAAAAACACGATTTCTCCTGTTTCCCATCTCATGGCTGATGGGTCTGCACTGGGGGAAAAAAAAAGCAACCCCCATCCCCAACCCAAAGGCACTGAGAAGCCTGTATGGTGACACCAACAACCAGTAAAAGCAGCAGCGTCAGTACTAATGCTGCCCTCGGGCTCTCCTAGGACCATCTTCTCCTTCCTCATTTCAGGCTGCAGTTAGGCTTTATGCAGCTTCCTGCATTTCTCCTACACGATCTGAAGCAGCATATGTTGAACATGCTACAGTTTACGATATCCGCATTGCCTGCAAGCATGCAAATAAGCCTGTTGTATACATTTATTGTGTGTCTTGCATGGAGAAGGACAACACTGGACAGTGAAAATTTTCTTTTTGCTTTAATATTTATGAGACACTGACTCTCACTCTTAAGCGTTATCTTTCGATGTTTGGGATGCAGAGCACTGCAAACCAATGTTCTGTCTAGGTCTGATTCGGTGTAAGCAAGTGGCAGAATAACTAACAGATGCGGGCAGAGCCAGGGTCCAGAACACTAACCTGACCATTTCTGCACAACATTATCTTTTTATTATACATACAACCAAAGTTTGGTCTAATGGGCATAACAGTGAGCCTTGATCCCAGAACACGAGACCTGCCACCATGTTGTACTTGTTACCGGGAAGGCTTCGCTCCATAGGACCTGTCTGTTTATCTAATCTGTGCTAGTGCAAACACAATTCACAGACCAAATTCATGCCAACCGACAGTAGGGCGAAACAAGCATCAAGAATTTCAGATGTCTTTAACCTGACATTCAACATTTTTCACCATCAACAGCTCTTTCAGTTTTTCCATGTATCAGAGCGGTACAGGACAAAGCAAATAGGTATCAGAGCCCCACAATATTAATAGACCTATGAGATCCATCTCCCTCTCTTTGCTACCTGTCTTACCTTAGGAGGAGGAATATGGGATATAGCTCTGTCTGTCCCACCATTGTTCTTACCATCGAGATAGATAGACAGTAATGGGAGAAAAACTAGAGCAGACCTTCCTTTGTGATGTTTAAAACGACAAAACTCAGGAAGAAGCAGGTGAATGGAATGGAAATAGTATTGTCCATTGCCTTGTTATCTGGCCTACAGGTGCACAGCTGGTGTAAGGGCTTTCTGCGGTGACAGGAATGTCCACGCTGGTGCATTATCTCTGCTGTGAGACAGGAAAAAAAATCAGACCCTGGAGCTGTCAGATCCTACTTCCTCTGCAGCATTTTAAATGAAACAATTTTTCACTCTCCGAGTCCTTGTAAACAAGTTTTATAGTGCTTTCAACTTGAGTCTATTGCATGTTGCTGGAGAATTGCAAGCATTTAGGATTTAAACCCTTTTCTCAGAACATCAGGCTGGAAGAACGAATAAAGGCTTTATCTCTAAAAGCTTTCAGAAACTTCTAAAACAAAGTTCTTGCATTTATCAGTACGAGCTGGCATAAGACACCTGGTGAACAAATTGCTCACTCAAATGAGAAAAGCTCAAATGAAAAATAAATACGGAGTTTTAAAGTTCTCTGTTGCGTCCATCTTTCCATCTACATCCTCTGTTCATAACCGCAAACACTTCAGGCACAGACCTGTCTTTTCACGTCCACACTAAGTGCCTAACCCAAAGTACACCGCCAGCAATGCACAGGCTTCTGTACTTCAACAAGCTGTAGGTTAGACCTTATATAAATAGGACTAAATACAGAGAAGCTCCCAGCAAAACATTTGGAAGCTTTGACTCTCTGAACTTTGCACAATTATTGCACGGTAATCCTTTCTGCTACCACTGGGCTAGTCCTTCCACCTCTCTCACTGCCCTCCTATGCATGTATGTGCCATAAAAGTGTCCCCATGAAACTCATCGCAAAGGAAAGAGGCAGTGACTGTAGGTTCACAGGGGGGTTGAGGGCTCGGCATGAAGCATGGAATAATGCATATTCTCCAGCCAAAGTTCAGGAACCAGTTCATCGACTTTGGGTTTTAGAGCATGCAAATCTGGACAGAATCTGTCCCGCTGAATGCTGTTTTGAGAAATGTTCATTTGTACTTTTACTTATGGAGCTAGACTACTGTATTGGAAAACCTAATCAACTCCATATCCAAATCTTGGAAAAGTCTGGGCAACATTTGGAGGCAAATGTCATTTTCCTTAGTTAGCTCCTCGGACACTGAATGGGGACACCAAATCCAAGCGGCTGCCAAATTGGCAGTTTGTGTCCATGTCTTGCAATTCTACAAGGAGTGAATCAAGGTAGGCATCAAGGGCACAAACTCAGCTGCACCAAAATCAGTGCAAAAGCTCCTACTGACTTCGAGCATTCGGGACTAAGAGAAGGACATTCTGGGAAGAGCGTATTCCCGTTTACTGGCAAAGGTTTTTGTTTCTTTCCAGAAAAAGAAACATTCTTAGTGTGACACCTAGTGTCAGCAACAAATACCTTACAGACCCATCAAACACAACAGACCAAGGAAACAACTAAGTCAGCTGTACTGAAAACTCAAGTTACAAAAATTACAACAAAACATTTTAAATATGAACTAATATCTAAAATACAGAAAATTCGGGGGGGGGGGGGGGGGGGTTTTGTTTCTATAAATAAATCCATTAAAATACATACTGGTTATCCTCTCTACTCAAACCCAACTCTGACCTGATTATTTCTCTGGTCACCTCAATGTATCTAGTTTTCTCGACTCCGCTTATACAGCACGTACCACAAGACAGTCCAGTTTTATGGAGTATTTCAGGTGCCATTGTGGGATGCAAACCCCTTCCTGCTGGCTTGAAAGGGCACAAAAGAAGCTACAGTGAAGCAGACTTTAGAGGTCAACACACTGACTTGAGCTATTGCTGCGTTCGTATATTTTTAGGTCCTCATGAACAAATTCAAAAAGGAAGTAAAGCTAATACAAGGATTATGAGATGATGTTCAAAATGTTAAATTCTCTTCAAAATCAAGTTAGTAGCACCTCAAGAAAGGTGTGGGAAAACGTCTCTGGATCATTTTTCAAGTCAGCAATTCAGGAAAACCATTAATTCTAAACAGTAATTACAACTGATTACTAATCAAGGTCTGGCACCTTTAGACCTAGATATACTATAAATATGATTTGTTACCATAATTATGCTGACAGGTTACAGTTTTATCTTATTCTCTCTGCTTTGTCTTTAAGTTCCACAGCTTTACTGATGTTCAAATTCAGAGGATAACACTGAAGGTGAACTTCATCACTGCTGGTGTCTTATGACCAATTTTTGGCAAGTGCAGGTTAAATACAAAGGGAAGTATAAGTTGTGTGCCAAATTTTTGCAAACTGAAGGCTACTCTGGAAGTCAGGCTTCTGGAAGCTGACTGATGGCCGGATTTCTTGACTTAGCAAACTGCAAACTTTTATTCTAAGGAGCAAACTTCTAGCTGTTTCTGCTGAGAGGCATTATGTTTTGAGCAGGCACAGTGACATTCACTGCCATCTCCTGGAAACGCCTCTGAGGCACTCACACTGGAGGTACTCAGAGCACTGTCAATGACTTGGCAGAGTTAAAACCACAGGGGAACCAGTGATCTGATGCCAGTTCTCTTAACAGAACCAAAACTTCCTTCCAAAATAGGAATTTTCCCAAACAAAGTTTTCATTTTTATAGAATAAACTTTCCCCAAAAAGACGACTGCAATGAAAAGTCCCTGTCTACTTACACGTATCAGCTTAATTGCTGAACAACTGTATAGAAAGCTCTTATGGCAGCAAACTTAATCCCATTAATAAAAGTTCTATTGACAAAGGTACCTGTACACAAGCACATTGCTGTGATTATATTGATCTATTTCATTTTATGAACAAATGTAGTTAAAATGCAGCAAAAGCAGCAACCCCCTACAATATTGCTACAAGCATTATATAAACGGAAAGAAGCAAAATATACTGTCAAATTTGTAAGTTACATACATATATATATATATATATATATATATATATATATATATATATATATATATATATATATATATATATATATATATATATATATATATATATATATATATATATATATATATATATATATATATATATATATATATATATATATATATATATATATATATATATATATATATGAAAGTGGATATTTTATTTAAAGTGGATATTTTATTTTTAGCTGCCTCATTGTCAGGTCATTACTTCCTGATTAGCCGGCTAAGTTCTTGTAGGGATCATGATTTAAAAAGGCCTGGAGGAATAAGTTCAAGGAAGCTGTTCTAGACATGAAAGTCAAGGCTGTTATTAAAATGTCCCAGTGCAAAGGAGCCTGTGGACATAAAAACTATCTGCCCAATATTTGATGGTGACAATATTAAAAATGGTGAGAGCAAAAGAAAATGTCATGCCCTGGAATTGCATGGAGCTCATCTCTCTGGCACTAAGGTAAACAGATACCACATGTAGTCATGGTGCTCTTCTCGCCAGGGTCCTTTACCGCACAACACACGCATCCTCCTCATGGATCGGGTTTCCTACAGCTAAGAAGAGCAAACCAAAATCAGGACGAAAAACATCCACACCATCTACTGCTGCCAGCCTGTGAGGAGTCCACCAAAATAATAAAACAGCCCCAGAATCTATGGCTTTTCAGCTTACCACAGCATGAAATTGTGCTATCCCTCTGCAGGAACCGCACGGGTTAGGCAAGCTGTGCTGGTAGCATGTCCCAGGAGTCTTATTTCCAAGGGCTGGAGAGAACACCAACTGCTGGGAGGCATGCTGATCACACATTATTATCACAAATAATGCTGATCCCCCAATATTGACAGAGCTTTCCATCACTATGTCAATGCGTGGGTGTGAGAACTTTTGCCTCCTTCAGTGTCCTCATCACTTCAGTGTTAAACAGGTCAGGAAACCTGTAAAGCGGGGGCATAAAGAGATTTATTTTTTACTGGTTGCTCCCAATAGGTCTTACTTCAGGAGGCTGTGATTCCAGTAAAACCTTTTATTTAGCTCTAAGAGAGAAACACGTATTCAGTTGTGGAAATGGATTTTTTCAAGGCTATTTTAATTGGAAGTGACTCTGAAAAAGACAGAATAAGACCATAGCCAAAAAGTACTTTGAAAATATTAACAACAGAAGCTAGCAATTTCTGAGGAAGTCTAAAAATATTTTTACTAGGTTTAAACTTACATCTGTATGCGAGATGCTCAGCAGAAATTAATTATCTCAATTTATTAGGGAACTGCTGGTAATCAATAAGGTGTCTGCTTCCTCTGTGTAACACATTTAATGCCCACTGCATGGGCAGTGTGGAACACATTTGCTCTTTAATTATGGTTACAACAGATTTATTCTGCTGCATCATTGAGTAATCAGTCATCTGTTACCTTCATGAATTTGAAAGATTTCTATGGCTAATAATGAAATCACAGAGCAGAAAAATAAGATCGCAAAAGGGTTTGTATTTTCTTTATAAGTTTGTTATGAAGATTGTGAAAGGTAAATGAATTCTGACTTGAAAGTTTTCTCTCTCTTAACTATTCCCATAGGTGTCTTCAAACAGAAAGCACAGACGATGCAGCTTGTGAATGCTTGGATGCAAACCTAGAGCTCAAACAAAGAAACAGCTCAAATTTCACTTCAAAATCTACTTCACAATAGATAGATAGTATTTTAACACAGAATATTTCTTTTAAGATGGCTTCTTCTTGGGGAAAATAAGGAGATTCCCAAAAGAAAGGGTTCAGTCACAGAAATACCGTGTGTCAGCGATGTGAAGGAAGAAGTTATTTAGAAAGCATACAAGCACTGGTAGTGAGTAACCACTTACACCGTGTAGTATATATGATGACACACATCGAAGCCTTTATTCATGAACTCAGTCTAACACAGGCTGAAATACTTTCTTAATTTTTTAGACTCACTCATTAAAATCAATGTCAAAACTTTAACTGAATAAAGATGCTGTGTCAGGTCCCTAAAACATATGCTTAGCTGTAAGAGTATGTTTAAATCTCATTAAGTGTTCTTTAGAACCCACAGTGTGGGTAGAGAGTTCAGCTCAGTGACTGAAATATAAATAAATATTCCTGACCTTCTTCCTGACATAAATATTGTCAGGAAGAATGGAATATATATTTTACTTTTTCATCTAGGAATTTAAGAGAAATGTTTATGCAAAAACACCGTTTTGAGAAATGACAGTCTTAAACTTCTGCACTTTTCAAAATAAAACTTTTCAACTTTTTCAAATATTTTCATCATTCTTTCCAGATATTCCTCTTCCCCAAACCTGACGCTCATCATGAACGATTTTGTCCCTTCCCAAACTGCATTTTTCAGTTAATTTATTTTTAGATGAAAACAGTTATCCAGTTCTACTGGTGTTCTAAACTGGCACCAGCTTGACTTTTCAAAATAAAGAGGTTGCTTTCAAAAAAGTTTAAAGCACAACTGTCAGGAGCAGAAACCTATAAAGAAGAGCTAAGAACTAAAACTTTGTCCGGATCACTGCAGGAAACTTGGCATAAGGGTGACTGAACCTCACAAGCTCACGTATATGTTTCTTAATAAAAAGATCTTGTTGATTTGATAGTATTAAGTTACTTTAGTACTGCTATGATGCGTTCATACTTCCTACTTATGATCCTAGGACACTGTCATCATCCACAATCCAACATACTTTCCCTCTGAAGGGTGGAATTTTGCATTTGTGAAATGTTCCTCTGTTAGCACCACTTCCTTCTTCCTCAGTCCCAGAAAAATCCTTTTCTAGAAACTCTGTGAAGCCCCAAGACTAGAAGGAGCAGCTTAAATTGAAATGGGAAAGAATATTAGCATTCCTTAATTTCTTGCTTTCTCAAAACACATGGAGTTATATTGTCTACCACTATCCCACACATAACTGAGCAATAGCTCAAGAGGAAAACTTCAAAGGACTTCCAACTGTTGCATTTCATATATGGGTCCTTGTTGTTGGATGTTCCAGTACATCTGAGTTGACATCATCATAGTTTGGTAGTAATATGATTTTAGTCTTTCCCTGCTTGATGAGTCGAATGCTGTTTCTTTTTGCACTGTTGAAACTATGAAATCACCCAACAATTACATTCCCCCAGGACAGATCAGAAACTGCCCATCTGCCTTGCTGGTTAACACTGTGGTTGTACATGCGGGAACAAGCTACTTTAAAAAATCCACTTAGATGTAGATGCCAATTTTTGATCTGGGCAAGGATTCAGTCAGAACTGTCCTGCTCCAGTATTAGTCCCAGGGTAGCGTGCCTGATGCATCTGCATCATTCTATAGGCAGTAGTCTTTGCTCTGCTCACCAAAATGCCATCCAACCTTTGCTGCGTGGCTTGTCAATGAATGCTTCGCCACACTTTGTCCATTCCATCTTTTCTACAGCTTCTTTCTTTGAGGCAAGGATGAACAAGTAATTTTGGAGCTTTCAGAGAAGGTCATGCAACAGCCATAGAAGAGAGACTCTCTACATGTTATGGATCTCTGAAAGGACTAGCCACAGTTTAGCCCACAATAACTTACTATTGATTACTTGGGGTTTTCAAGCTAATTTTGCCCCACTTTTGTACAACCCGTCTCTACCACAGGCCAGAATATGCAAAACGTCTTTAATCCTACACCAGAAACTTAAATGGGGAAGGAGCATCCCCCTCAGACTTGTGTCAAGGCTAGAGCCAGCCACCTGTCCTTCACAGAAACAATTATTCATGAAAGAAAAATTAAATGGATGTTGATCGAGAATTCGCTTAAGCTAATGGTGCGATCGGACATTAGTGTGACTAATGGTAATGGGCCCTCTGGATGAGTTATGTGGTAATAGCGCTCCAGCTGCTTTGGCTTTGCAGAAACCAGTCAGATGGCTGAGAATCGCTTTTCTGGTCTTTCTACAATTAATCTCTGTTGAATGAAATAACAAATGAAAATTATGAGCAGTTCTGAAACAAGGTGGGGGGTATTACTATGTCTGTGTTAGGCATGAAAGTACACTTACAATCACCTTGGCTGTTTAGAATTCAAATAATCACTTACCAACTTCTCAAGACTTACGCTTAACATTGCATTCACTTGAAACAAAGGCCTGATACGGCAATCCTCATTCAGCAAACGGCCGCTGTAACATACAAGTTGTATCATGAACACGCCAACTAAAAATAACTATGCCCCAAACCCCTTCGCAGTTATTGGCAATGTAAATGTTACAAATAAAACCTGCAAGACTATTAAATGACAGTGCCGTTATATATTTCTAGTACGCTCCTTATCATTTTCTAACACAGGATTTTGAACCAAAACAGCCCCATATTTCTGGCCAGTGTGTGGGTTCTCAACACCCCGAAGTTTCATTTTCAAAAAGCCTTTGTCCCCAAATCCCCGAGGAAAGACTCCAGGAACAGAACTTCTTTTCAGAGATTTAGGGAACAATGAAATTTGCTCTAAGTCTAAGGTATAAGCATTCAGTAATCACTATACTGCAAGATAAATACTCTGCTTCACAGATAACATAACAGATGTCTAAACAAAACTTTTCAGGGCCACAGTATATATGACTGACAAGTAATGGTGTGAAGTCAGTATCTTTTGAAATAAAAATACTGATTTTTTAAAAAGTTACTGAAATAATTAGTGGAACAAATTCCACAATAGTTTGGCAAAAGCATCTTATTCCCCAATGTGCTCTTACTGAGAATAAGCCTGAGTATAGTCTGATTACATGCACAAGGGAAACGCTACCTTCATGTTCAGTAGAGTGGTTTTGAAAGGAAAGAGTTCATGTAATGACCATTTTATCATCTATCCAGAAGTATTCATTTGTATTATATCCCAAGTACCTTCCTTCCTGAAAACAGATGAAAAAGTGGCAATGGAATTAGGACAGATCTGGACAGGTTTTTAGAAATACAACTAGAGACAGAAACAATATTTGATAAACCTATAGTGTCTTACACAACCTAAAGTGTTAGGTTTCCAGTTTTCCCATAGTTAGGCAGGATGTGGTGCTGAAAATACAAAAATATTCATGTAAGAATGTAGAATGGAAAGAAATGTGCAATGGTCTTTTATTCAGACATCTTATCTTGCCATAGATAGTGACATGATAATGCAAATAGGAACATACGAAAACAGACTTTCTGGTTTCCTTCTGTTCCTGTTCTGCAGGAGGTTTGTTTTGCCTCTGGGTCGGGTCATACATTGTGAAATCACTTCAGAAAAACTAACCTGTCATTGGTGCAGAGGGTTTTCAGATCAGGATTTTCAAGACATTGGCGCATTTTACATCATTTTACATAGATGAAAGTGCCAGTAAAATACAAGGCAAGGATGAGTTAGGTCCACAACACACTTGCTATGTTAGATCATTGCTCTGGAACATTTCCCGGCAAGAACAGCAACACAATTGCACTGAGCCAAACACAGACTGCTTGGGAAGCCAGACTGGTTTTTACTGTGACCTGCAGCAGTACCTGAGTTAAAATTCTCTGGCAGACCGGCATGTTTCCCCTGCTGCTTCACTGAAAGAGAAATAAGGATAAAAGATCAAACTATATTGGAAGTGCTGAAAGTTGAAATCTAGTGTAGAAGAATTTTTTCCCCATGCTTCAAACTAGGAAATAAGGGTAGATGCAGAATATACATCCTCCACAATTTAAACGAACGTAGCTCCATGCTGCCACAGCCAAGTGCTACGACTGCCCTTGTTAGCTAGATTAAAGCAATTATCGGAAATCTCTACACTACACTGTAGTCACTTCTCTTGCATGTGCAATAGAAGCATGACTGGACAATGACATTAACTATCTTTGTGCCTTTCTGCTCCTTTTTCTAAGTACTAATAAGAAGAAAAAAAAAAGAAAGAAGAAAAAGACTCATTCAAGAAGACTGAGGAGCAGAATGAAACACCTCCCCTGCTATACCTGCTGGTCTCCTTTCTCTTCCTCACAGCAGCCCTGGACAGGGGGAATCCAAATCCCAATTCAAACCAATTTAAATCTAGCTGGCTATGCAGGTCAAATCTAGTGGAGCAGAAAACCTGGCCTTGTATTTGCTGAATTAACCTAGAAACAGTTAGACTGCACGGCCAAAGCAGCCTGGAATCAGAACATGATGCCCCATCATTCCCCCCATGCACTGCATAGAGGTTCTGCCCACAAAATTGGAGACATGCTGGGGACAATCAAGTATTTAGATACCTATACAACACTATGCCCAAATGTACCGAGAGGCTGATTAGAAGAGCACAGATTAAGCTCTTCCAGTATCTAAGTGCCCTTCACATACGTCATGCAGTTCAGGAGTGACCAGCTAGGCAAAGTCTACCAAAGCCTCACAACTACGCCATTACCCACCTGAAAGGAAGAGAGAAGGAGAGGAGGAAAGACAGACTGGCATGATAACTGAAAGGCTTTCTCTTCTCGCTGCCTCAGAATACATGTTATGATTGCATTACATACAGTAGAAAATTAAAGACTTTTATTCTAGCTATTTTTCCTGGGGAGGGGGAGTTTCTACTTCCCTAGAAACATATACAGTTACTTCCCACCTTTGAGGCCCATCTATTGGGTCAAGTCTCAAACACTTTTCTCTGTTTTACATAACTAGCTCCCCGCTGGGATGCTTCCACAATTAAACCTCCATCTTGAGCTGTCTTCCACTGAACAGGACCAACTCCAGCATCCCTGAGATTCCCACCTCGATGTTGATGTCCCTGGGACTGGTCAACAAAACTATCTCCTATGAGAATGGTAAACAGAATATGCTAATGGATCTCCTGGTACTTCAATATAAACAGTTAACTCTGTCCTGCCCATCAGAGCAAGATTCAGTTCTGAGTGCCTAATCTCTTTAGGTATTTTACGTACCAAGTTTAACACAAGCCATACTTTTCTCAAAAACAAAAATGACAATAAGGTATTCCATTCATTTTACTCTTGAGATTAATGTGATGGCAGACAGATAGCTTGAAAAGGACAGTGGATGGAGATGGGTATACACCCCTGATATTGATTGAAGGAGTATTCCCTTTTTAGAGGTAATTCTAACTTCCAGAAAAAGCCATCAAGAAGGATTTGTTTGATTTCAATAGGAAGGAGCCCAGCCCCTTGCCAACTGAGAGAACGGGGTGGAGAAGACGAGGACTGGATTTTTGGATTCTTAAGGGCACGCTTTCTATCTTTACCTCAAAGCTCATAGAAACTTTTCAAAAAATAAAACGAGGCCCTGAACTTTCTTAAGAGAGAGAGGCACATGTTTGTGCTGACTGACTGTGATTTTTATTCTTATATATAAAGGCTGAAATATTCAGTTGGAGCCTTGGGCAAAACCTGGGGGGGGGAGAATGTTCAACTGCAGAGGCCTCTGGGAGCACTTCATGCTTACGAGGAACCGCCGCGGCAGCAGTTCACAGTAGCCCGAGTGCTGAAAAACTGTTTTTTGAAAAACTGCCTCAGACCATGCCCAGAAAGCACCAGAATGTAGTAAATGCTTCTATTGATTTTGCATTATTAAATTCTGAAAAATAACTCAGCTTTGCATGATATCTAATTTACTTGATTTAGTGCGTTAATAATTCTGTCCCTAAGACAGAAATGAAAACTGCAGCGATTCTTCACTCTGGAATTAGATGTCTGCAGAGGAATTCATTTTTTCAGATTATGTAAATTATTCAAGAATGTTAAAAAGCACTGTTTTTAAACTGTTAAACCATTTCACCATTTCCCCTGATACGAACTCTTAGTCTCTTGGGGACTACTATTTTAGGGTCCTGACAAAAAGTCGGTAGGAGGCAGTGGAGTCCTAACGACGGTAAGATTTGGATTGGGGCCATAATGGGGCTAAAGGAGACAGGTCTTAATGACGCATGTTGCAACTGGAAGATCAGACGTGCATTCAGGACACTGATGGCCAAGTGAGCATTATATTGCATGCGTTTGCGCATTTGGCATCCACATTAAAATGCAACGGAGGTCATAAAATCTAAAACTTTTAGATTGTACTCACCATATCTCTGTAGCACCGATTTGTCAGAACTGAAGACGACAGTCACGCACCTGGTCCTTAAGGCAATAATGTGACTTTCTCTCATGTAGTGTATCTCTGTTTGGAGGCGTACTGAGATAATCACACCTTTAATTTGTAATTTAAATCTGTTGGTTTTGCCTGCAAAACCGTCTAGCTTGCATTCAAGTGATGAATAATCTACTATAACATAAAAGAAATATTACCAAGGAATTAATGACTTTTCTATTGAATCCAATGTTCAGAAACTATATCCTCATGCATTTTAACCTGAAATCTCTTTTAATAGAATATATTTAAATTCTGCATCTGGAAACCAGATTTTTTTTTTCCTGTCTCAAATACAGTAAAACAACTTTCAATCAGAACTGAGTTCTTTAAATGACTGCTCAACTCTTCCTTTCCGTCGTGCTTCACTACTGACCTCTAATGAGCAGTAAGCATATCGCCTGAATTCCTTACGCCTTTACAGAGAAGAAATGCGACATTAACACAAGTTCTTCCTCATACAGGTTTCTTATTCTTTCAGAGAAAGAATTATTATTCTTTCTGAGTAAGTGGGGATGCTTGCAAGAGTTGCTGGGTTAGATTCCTGTGTTATCCTTCCTAAGAAGCTGCTTTCCAGAGGAACATATAATACAACTGGGAGATGGTATTTTTTAATGACTGTGAACTAGTAAAATTTCAAAGATACTAGCAGATTAAAGCCAAATCTGCAAACATAGGACATGACACTCAAAGTCCGGAGCACTCCTAGAATCAGGTTTGCAAACCTCATGTGAATACAGTGAAACCTGAGTGTTTGTGAGAAGCAGCTTTGTAGTATATTGCAAAAATAGCACACCATTGAAATAGTCTCACACATCTCTCCCTTGGTATGTGCTTGACTGGTCAGGAATTTTGCTCCTGAGAAATACTGTATACTGTGTCAAGCACATGACATTGAAAACCAGATTACATTTTCAAAGTATTACACAGACTTCAGATGGTTAATGTATTTTCAGTTTTAGTATTTATTTTAAATGCATGCCAATTGCATCAATGTTTTCACTGTTTACCCCTCATCCTAGTTCATAACATAGTTGTTATTGTATAATTTGACAGTCTTGTAAAAATGTCTAGCTTAATAGCTCTTACAGTTACAGTCCTTCCATCTTCAAACAGTCTATTAAGGTTATCATATTTTTGCACTATGCAACTATCTTTACATGATATTGAAAGAACCTCCATTCAAGGGTAAGAATAAAGCAGAAATGTTTCCATGTCCCAAACAACTTCAAAAATCCAGTGACTGACAATGTGGTCTAATTGTGGGCATTTCTCCAGGACTCCCACATCCTTTCATCCAGGGTGCCAGGAGCCAGGACAATTTCACCAGCTCTAGTCCTTTGTAGTCAGTCTAATACAAAATTTCTATTTCTAGTGACTCGGCAATTCAATCCCCAGGAAGAATACAGCATACTTGAAAATTGCTACAAGGTATTTCCTACATTGCTATCTTCATCTGTGACAATAATGACATTCACAGGACTAAAAAAAAAAAGAAAGAATAGAGAAAGTGTTAACAGTTTCAACTGCCATCAAAAAATCAAAGGAGGACATAACATTTCCTAAAATAGACCGGTAAATAATTAGTAGAAGAAGCTGTTTTTAAGAAGGGACGGGGAATACCAGCACAAGCGAATGACAGGGTCAGTTGGGTGCTATGAACTTCCAAAGAAAATACTGTGAAATGAGGGTAAAGCTGCACTTCCTCCCAGCGGGCTGCGGCCACAGACCAAAACCAGATGTCGCATTAAAAGCCATTTTGCAACAGCTAGCGCAGAACAGCTCCGCGTGCCCTTTTCTGAAGTAACCAAACACTGAACCGGAGAATGTATTTGTATTCTGGAGTAAGCAGTCTTAACAGGGTATTATTCCAGAAGTGCTATTGAGTTTTAATTTCACTCTGTCACTGCATAATAACATCCCCCTACTGAGGAGGCCGTAGGCAGTTTTAAACTTACACGTAGATTGAGGATCGGCAAAAGTCATGGAAGCAGCAGCATGTTACTTATACCACTGGGAAAAGGACAAACAACACTGCAAAAAGACACGTATTAATGAGCTCTCTGCCCACATAGCACTGAGGACAGACACTGAAAAAAGCTGAATCACTCAGCAGGAGCTGGGAGCACTCTTTTCCCTTGGTGCTGCCTGTTTAGGAGAGGCAGAAAGACCTGAACAGAGATTTTTGTCAGAACTATCACTGAAATTAATGCTTTCCAATTAATGCTGCAGTGTTGCACTACACGACTGCAGCAGTACGCTACTGTTACGGTCACGGCGTTATGGTCTCTGTGCTTCAACAGCAACGCACCACCAACACTTCACTCAGTGTTTGCTTCCTCTCCCAGGTGGTGGGAGGCTCTTACCCATCCACTAAACCTGGACAGGGACTGAGTCACGGTTATGCTTCTGGAGCCAACTTCGGGAGCTACCGTATCTGCAACCTTGCTGCACTCAGCAGGAGCTAAAACTGGCAAAAAGGGAATCGCACCTTTCCTCAACCTCAAACTGAGTATTACGGTTGGGTAGAAATCTCTTCAGAGAAACTTCAGGAAGTTTTCTAACCCCTACTCTGGAATAGTTTGGATAGAAAACAAATGAGTGGGTTTATGGAATTATAATTGCAGATGTGCAACTTTTCAGATTTCAATTCTTTGTTTCTCTTCCTTAGAGACAAAAAACCATATTCACAGCAGAAAACCAGCATGGTTATAATTACTTTCAGAAACTTCAAAATCAAATAACTAGTATAAACTGATAAATTAACACAAAAGAAGTGCTGGATATGTGCAACATATCTAATATTTAGGATACAAAGAGGATAATAACGTCTAACATATTTTTTGAAAATAACAAAAAATAATTCTGCCCTTACTACAAATAACAGCTCCATATGGAGAAAGATATAACTTGCATTACAGTGTTTTGACATTTTTCTAAATAGACCGTGAAAAACAAAACAGTTAATTCCCCTTTTGTTTTTAGAGACTGTTTAATAGCGATATAATGTTTTTATGTATTTTTCCAAAGCTTCACATTTTGGCAGCAGTAAAGGTGAATATTTATGTTAAGCAATCCTAAATGCATTCATATTAATATATCAAAAAAGCTCTTGATCAATAGTCTTGAGCAAGATACTTTTCTTTTTCCAAAATAAGTAACATTTCAACCCTACTCTTATTAAAAAAGTAAGCAGTGCTATGTAGGTGTCCTAAAACGTAAACACATGCCTAGCTAGAATAAATAGATGCCATAGAGTCAAAAGATAGACTAATTCACTGGGTAGTGACTCAGGTCTTAGTGAGATGCTTGAGAGTAAATGAGATACTAAAATTCCTTGGAGGGGAAAAAAAAAGGCGATAGATTAAACACTGTTTTATATTACGTACAGATTTTTATTGCAGAATGACAGAGAATGCACCTGTGAATGCAAACGCAAGTTAGGGATTTCAGTGCCTGCACCATGAAGAATACATGCGGTCTGTTAAAGCTTTAGTTACATATGTCAGATCTAAGGTCAAACTTACTCATGTTTTTAGTTCTGGGAACTGCAACCCGTAATCACATAAAGGAGAGTTTCACCCCAGGACAGAGTTACAGGTGCAACTCGGGCACTGTCAACAGTCTCCTACACAGCGAGGTAGTACATCAGTCCCCGGAGAGGCTGTTGCAAAACCCGTTCTGCTCTCAGCCTGTGCCCCAGATACAAGGCTGTTTCCATTTCTAAGGTAGGAAAGCTGGCTTTCTACCACTTTTCCATTTAGTAGTCCCTAGTACAAATCCCAAAACACTGGCCAAAAGAACCGCCACTATACAAAACAGAAATAAATCTGGAAACATTGCTTCAGGAAAAGAGGTGAGTTAATGTTTAATTAACAGCAGTGACAGAACATTCTTAGGATCAAACGGGAATGTAAGACATCCTCTAACTTTGAGAGCCAAAAGCGATCACGCAGACTGAATACCTTCCTCTACCAGGGCCTCCCCATTGCCAGTCCATGGGGGCAGGCAGCTCCACTCATCATCGTCTCAGATAAAACCTTCTGCCTTCTGACAAGAGTCTTTTTCTGATCTTTGACCGTAAGCAGCCCAGATCACCAGTCAGGCAAAATTAATCCAAGTCTCCTCCTTTTTCTAATCCCCAGGAAGTCCAAGAATATTTTCCATGTTTCTTAAGAGAACCATAGAGATCATTCTTAAGCAGAAACCTGAACATATTAGCGTAACACCTTTAGCAATAACAGAAGTCCTCAGGACTCTCTGCTCTGGGTCAAGTTGTGTACACCAGGACTTGGGCATCTGAGCATTGGGGTTCTGAGTCCCAGACAGGAGACAACTTGGCCACTCCTAGCAAAGAAGCCATTGACAAAATCTGGACTGAAGTAAAATGGAAGTCTCTATTAAACCTTCATTTGCCCCACCACGATTTCCTCTTCTTGCAAAAGCGTTACAACAGCCACAACTGGAAAGAAGAAAGAGCGTATCTAACACAAATGTTCGGTACATGATAATTTATTCATCTCATTATTTTATTTTGTCTCCCTTAACGTTACGTTATAGCAAAAGGGTAATTTCTTGACAGATGAATTACATAAACATTGATTTTAAAAATTTCATTTCTCTCATTAAATTGCACTTATCCAATTAGCCATTAAAGCGGTTTGCAATGCGAACGCACATTTCTCACATGGCATTCCAAAGCAATGAACTGGAAAATGACACCTTGCCAAAATGGCACATTCACACATCTGATAATAGAGTTGAAAGACCAAAAAAAAAAAACCCAAAAAACCCCACCCAAAACCAAAATCCAAACCAACCCCCAAACTAACCCCAGTAGTTTAAACCAGCTTTTGTCACTGTTTCAGAACCCAGTAAGGTGTCTTCAACTCAACTTTCTCTAGAACAAAGCAATTTTATTCTTTACCAAACGCTGGTAAATCACAAGCCTGAAGAACACCCCACTTATTGTCCAAAAAGTTACTAGAGGAGCTCTAAAGAGCAGAACAACCGGACTCATCTGGGACTCATTCAACGGACCCTGAAAACAACCTCCCAAATCACACTGCACTGATGGGTGCAGACAGACCTCAACGGGCTCTGACTTTGCTGAACACGGTGTGGGGCCAGCACACCGCATAGAAATCGAAGAACAATGAGCCAGCTCCAGGCCACGGAGCAGCAAAGCTGCATTAGTGCAGCTCTGTGCCCCAGTTACTTGCGCAGTAGCAAGTCAGAGCTCATTAGCTCAGGAACTGTGCTAAGCTCATTTATACACGCGCTGTCTTCAAAACTGAGCTGCTAAGTCTGTGAAATGCTGAGCTGTATTTGTGAACCTACTAGGTCAGGCTGCATCTCTGCACTTTACACCACTTCTCAGTAAGCAATGTCCCCTCTGATCTCAGTCAAGGTCTGAGGAAGTGCAAAATGACTCTCTAACCTAAGCATCACATACGTAGTTATACCTCAGAAAAGAACCTGAGCTTTTATCCCTATGCATACAACAGCCCCATTTAAAACCTTTCTACTAATACAAAACATGTGACTACAACAAGTAGTCTTTTTTTTGGTCTTTTTTTGGACAGTATAGGTACTTGAAGTAGTCTCTCAAAAAAGACTATCAGACTAAAGTACAGTCTCTCAAAAAAGATGAGACATTTTAAATACAATGGCTGAGTGTGCAAGGATATGTGCAGGTATTACTGTACAAATCTTCTGTGATGAGTGCCTTTATAGATTTTTCACATTCCCTTGCGTGATCTGAATCCGTATCTGCTTTATTTTGGCAGATCACCAGAGATGACTCTTTGGTGCTTAGTTACACTGACAGTCAGCTAGGAACTGTTCTCATTTACGACAGCCTTCTGCGTACTGCCTACAGGCTGCTTTTACAGATCTGAGCAGGCCCAAATGTCCATGTTGCTGCAATAACTGTCTTCCCGGAGCTATTCTTTGTTTATACAGGTGCTATGGTCCCAGAACACTTAAGAAAGTCTATCCTATCAGGATTGCATGTTCTCTATAACACTTCTGTGTCACATCTTACACAATGATCTGCTTTGTACCTTCAAGGGGATGAAACACAGGATATACCAGAAGCTCAGTGAAAGTCTGTGCCCACCATGATCACAACTGTGATCGTGATGGTACTCTAATCCCTACGCAGGACAGATTATAAAACCTCTTCCCAGCAATTTCTTCATCTATCCCAGTCACACAACAGCAATTAAAAACACAAACAAGATACTTGGGTGAACAAAAGATACAGCATATAAATATTCATACAAGTGCTAGAACAATATAGATGAGGTGCAATCTACTAGAGGTTCTCCTCTAAAAGAAAAAAGACTGGAGTCCCCGCTCAGAATTGTGCTTCTGGATTTGAGAAGCTAAACCATCTCCCTGTTCACTTTTTCTTTACTCACAAATCCTGAGAATCCTTGGGAACATGGACTCACACATTTGCTTGACAGCCAGATGTTCAGAATGTCTCTGGTGACTTTATCTAGGTTGTGGGTCAACCACATTGTTGGATGCAGAGTCATCCGAAGTGTCTTGAGCAGGCCAGCTTTGGTCTAAAAGCAGTACAGCCACACCTTCACTATCCACACCTACCAGTTTGGCTCAGCTGGAGGATCTCTGTACTCCATGGCCAATGAAGTTTTCTCCTTTTCCCAGTCATAAGTTGCGTTACAGTTCACTAGCTTAGCTTGTCTATTAATTACATTTACCACATTCCTGCCTTATCCAGCCCCTGGAAAATTGAGAGCTGGTAGTACTTAAGGAAAAGAGGAGCGAGGAAAGAAGGCACACAATCATATTTCTATTAAATGTGCACATTTATGAGCCATACACTCAATAAAAGCAGCAAAAGCTACTGTGTAACAGAACTATGGTCATAACAGCATTCCTAATGCTATCTGGTTTACTGAGCTACAATTCAGCCACAAAAGAATAGCGCCCATGGGTCCACTGAGTCGTTATCTCAAGTTGGCTCTTTTTTTCCACACCTGTTTCAGTCCAGCAACATATGTATCACACAGTTCTGCTCCAGTGTGCTCTGACATGACTAACTTCTGTGACATGGACTCTGCCATTGCTGCCTGGTTTGTGGTGTTCAGGTTTGTGCTGCCTCTTTGGGTAAGAGAAAGCATTAACACTCTGCACTGCAGCACAACCACACTTCAGACTACCCTTCCTGCAAATCAGCTCAGTATTACCCATCAGACAACTACAACTTATCTTCCTGAGCCTGACAATAAAAGTCCCTTTTTTGCTGCAGTAACTGCCGCTAGTTCACCCTGGCCCCACGCCAGTCCAAGCCCGCAGGATCCCTTGGACCAAACCAGATCCTCCAGACCCACGAACCACAACTTGTGTCCTCCAGATGAAGGATTCGGAACAAGAGGACTGCTAGACTGCTACCATTGGGTTGCTCTTGTTTATTCAGAAAGGCTTTCGTGGTTTCTTGGACAGAACTCCATACCCTTCCCTCAAAATGACAGCAAAATTTTGGCTGGAAGGGAACTTTGGAGGTCACCCTGTCAAACTTAAATACCATTCTCAATTCACAATTCCCTGCCTGTTAAGTCAGGATGACTCTAACCCTGAAACAAAGCACAAAATTTGTATCTGTCCTCTCATTAGTACAAAATACTAACGTAGCCAGAACATCTAAAGCAGCAAGAAAACAGTACTGTGTGGAACTAGGAATAAATAACACAATAATTTATGTAAATTATGTTAGACACAGTAGGTTGTTCCCCTTTGCCTTTGGTGCCAAGCAGCTAATCTTCCCTCCCAGCTCTGATGTTTCTGTCCAGAAGGATTAAACATATTGATATACAAGCCTACTGAAAACATTTGGAGTTCTTTTGGTTACTTCAGTTTAAAATAAGTAAATGCTTGACAGGAGCAAAGACCAAAAATAAAGCCAGTGGAATCCCACGATTTTCCGATAGCAAAAAATAACGAACAGTAGAATCTCTCTGTCTGGGGAAAAAAAAGTTACGTTTCCGGAAAATTATGAAGTTCCTAATGAAAACAGACTTCTGTTTTGTGGAATTGGAAGTAATGAATCACCTTTCAAAATAAAGGACATCTGATTTCACACAAGAGGGATTTATAAGAGTAACATTACATTCCCTACAACATGAATATAGCACATATGGATTGCAAGATTTTTTAAGGGGCTGGATGATCAGTTGGCAACTCAAGAACAGTCACTGCTGAGCCAGCTTAAGGTAACATGAGCTCTCCAGGGTCCCATGTCAGGGCATAACCTGATCACCTACAAAGATTAGAAAGGAATGTTCCTCACATGTGCAGTCCTGAGCAGCCGGCTCTGTGTATCACAGATCTTGATGCTTGTTTTTTAACCTTTTCCTTGAGTAGAAGTTTATCAGCATTTCTAGATTAGGTACACAACAGAAATGACTCTGGATACCAAATCCTATTCTCTTATCTTTTTACTATTATATGCTTCTTTGGTGAAAGAGAAAACAGTCCTATTATATACTTCAATATGCAGACGCCTTCCAAGGTCATTTCATTTACATTAAATGTTTTGCTTCCAATTTATTTTCACGGTCCACCAGACACTGTAAATGAGCATGTTATACAAAATAAAAATGCATAGCTTTACACTCAGGCAAATAAGCTTAGCATCATAAAGTTATTCAAATATATAGAAAAGATGAAAGGCTTTCTTGACTCTAACTTGTGTGTATATATTTCTTACATAATTTAATTGGAACTTACTTAATAAATAAGATGATTTAAAAGCCACCCTTCAATGCTGTAGGCATTGATAATCCTTTAAAAGCTACCCATAATATACAAACAAGATAGTAAGTCCTCCTCAGACCAAATCAGATAATTCAGTAACTACATAAAGTAAACAGATCCTCCTACTCCCCGTAGCTTCCATATTGCCACTGGCAACCCCCACTAAAAATCCAGCTTCTCACAGTCACAGGGCTGAGCGGAAGGGCAGCTTTGCAATCAGTCCAGGATGCTCAGATATTTTGCAGGTCTTGGTATGGAAAAAAAGGTGGAAAATACTTCAGCTGCCACTTTCTCTTCTTGTCCCAATAATGCCTTAAGTAAAGTTCCTCCTTTGGCAGCGTATGCTAGCATGGGATGGGAAACATTCCCAGACACACCTTGGGATATGTATTTATCTGTAGGTCAAAATGAATACTTTACCATCAGTTTAAAAATTTGTGAAGATCTATGAGAAAATGTTTCTCAATAGTCTGTTTATAGAAAGACTTTAATATACAAATATATGTATACACACATACATACACACAAAACCACCACATATAATCTCATACATTAGGATTACATACAAACTATGTTTGAGCCTGAGCTATTATATACTGTACAAACTCAAAGATACTATTTATACACTGCCTTTCAAATGATGTGAACAAAATAGCTACGGATAGCTAGAGAAAGGAAGGAGAATAATTTTTATGACTATGAACAATGTTGTGCTCTACTGACAACAAAGTGGACATATCAGTGACAAGTTTTTCCTCCTTTTCCTTTTTCCTCAACAGGGCATTTAAATCAAATTACAAAGAGGACCTGAAATAAACAAAAACAAGCCCTGTTTTGGAAAGAGAAAGTGACCACAACTAACAGGTGAATCAATTTTGGTAGTGAAAGAAGATGATTCTTACAACCAAGGAAACAAAATAGGAAGGAGCAGAATTGAAGAGGCACACTCCCAGATTCCGCCCAACAGGTATAGCGCTGCTCATATAACAGGACTAAAAACTACTGGAAATGCAACATTCCTTATCAGTAACAGTAGTTCTACAAAGGGAAGCTCACATCCACTGAACAGGCAAATAGAAGGTGGTTGATACAGTTTGTCAGCTTTTTTGACAATTAACTTGTGTCAGCTAGGCAGGTTAACTGTCAAATAGGCTGATTCACTTAAACTGTATCAGCCAGCTTTCACCTGCTTATTTAGCAGAAAAGTAACTGCATTCTGTAATAACAGAAAATATTGCTAAAACTCAGGCAAGAGGGCAGGGGAGAACTGAAGTGAGAGCCTGGAGTGGGCTGCATTGAAAGAAGATGTGAAAGTGGCAGCTGAGAGACTCACTTTCAAAATGCTTGGAATCATTAAGCATTTGACCACTGAAGGCAAAGTTTGCTATGTTTTAAGATACCCCTCCTTCACCACAGGATCCTGGGATGAAGCGAAGCTAAAAGTGGGCAGACCCATCTGAAAAAAGACACTCCAAGCATGCAAAGGAGTTTTTTGTTTTGACTTGACCTCTGTGCAGTTTTTCCCCATGGGGCAAGAATGGAATGGTCTTCCAGGTGGAGATGCAAACACCATTTCCCCTCTCGCAGAAATAAAACTTTAGAGCCTTGCCTGCTTTCACAGAGACTGAGATCCTACACCTTCCCTGACGGGATCCCTCAGCCCATTTCTGTCACTGCATTACTGTCATGCTGCTCTATCCTCTTCTTCTGTTCTTCATTAATCCAAGTGGAAATGGCAGCCTACTATGAAGAAGAGAAACAGCCTTAGCTGGTCTGTACTTGGATACTGCAAGTGGAGGACCTAGATAAATAGGGATTCAGAACATGGGCTCAGCTCTGCTTGTGAGGCTAACCCACCACCTCTAGGCTGCTCTAATTTGTGAGATGAAATTATGATGAGAAACACCATGGACTTTTGGAGTAGGCAAATACCTGTCTTACCTTTTTGTCATAGCTATACCCTCCAGCCAGGTCACTGGTGGGCCTCATGGGTCTATTTGTCTAATGGAACATTAAATGCTCATTAATACTTTTGTTTCGATTAACTAAGCACAGTGCCATCAAAGTTTCTCCTCAGCTTCACTGCATGTGAACTTGTCAGATGCTACTTCTTTGGCTCCCACACTCCTTTAATGTCTCAGTATTTTCCCCTTTCAAACAATAACCAGCTCTCCCTCAAGTTCCTGTTGGACACACCGTGTTTGCTAGGATCACATTAATCTTGGGCGTGGGTATATTCTACTTCTTTTCTTAGTCCTTACCACCTGTCCTCCCCATGCAGAAACAGTTCTTGGGAGTTAGGAACTCTCTGCTACCTTCTGTTCTTCTGGTAACTTCCACATCATGCACACAATCCAACTTACCCTTAGATTTTGTAAAAATGTAATTAAGAACAATTAAATCCATTCAGTAATGTACATTATTTGGGTTTAATATAGGTTTGAGCCAATAAAATTTTGTTTGGCTCATGTTCACCTGCCTAAGCACATACAAGTCTGTAACTCTACTCTTACCGCCTTTCCTTGCCTATTCGTTCCCTGCATCCCCATCCTTCTCCGCTCCATCCCGAAGTCCAAATACCTTTCCATTAATAAAATATTTTGTTCCAAATGTACCAGCATGCAAAAGGTTCACAAGCTGTTTTTCTAAATTAACATTCATGCCATTTTAGTACCCAGTCATGAGTAAAGCAAACAGGTTCTTGAAATAAGATATCTTCTTTTCAACGTTAGGCTTAACACTTGACTAGTTCAGTTAATGTGTTGTGATAGGCGTTGTAGGTTCATATTACCATCTTCCTGTACATCTGCATTTAAGTCTCACAGTGCAGTGTAATTGGACCTTCCCAACATCACTTTCCACCTACTGGCAACAGATAATGGTGCAATTTGTAAAACAGCTTATTACAAAGAAAGTAATGGCCTGATAAAATCAGAAATATAAAGAATGACTTCGCAAATGGAAGTCAGTGGCAATTTTACCACTAACAAATGAGTTAGTCTGAGTTTGCATTAGAGAAACACACAGTAAGAACTTTGAGGAAAAAGCATCAGAATTGTAAGTCTTTACCCTAAGGGAAGATTTAATGGTAGTTTTCTCTTAGACTCCACAGGAGAGTATATTCCAAAACAGCTAACATAATTTGAAGGCTACAAACCTATGGCCAGAGACTTTACAGAGGTAAATCAGTAAGGTTTTACTGAAACCAAGAAAGTTACAGTTGGTATGATCCAGCTCTATGTGCCACTTGATACTATCTTGGAGCCATTACAGGGACCATGCTTATGAATTTCATATAGGAAACAGAGAAGCAACAACACAGGCCAGAGTCTGTCGCTGGCATTACTACATATTCAGTTATTTCTCACTCGTATTGCTGCAGCAGCTAAGAACAACAGGAACTACACAATCACAATAAAAGATGGGCTCCCCCCCCAAAAGGAACTTATACTGTAAGGCAGCCTAGAGGACCACATACAGACGGTCAAGGAGTACTAGGGAACAGTACCATCCTATTAATTACAGTGCACCAGTCCTCACCATGGGTTAGGTTTTTTTGTGGGCAAAAGAGTTTTAAGGTGGAATGTGAAGAAGAAAGGAGACCATGGAAGAAAGTACACCAGTGCTTATTATAAAATTTAACATATGGGCAAACGAAGTCAGCATCTTAACTGATGAGAAACAATAACTTTAATCCTGATATGGGAAGTCAGATGTCAGACAAATGACAGGCATCTGTCAGCTTGTGAAGATGGGACCCGCTCATGCTCTGAATGCCAGTCTTCTATTCTTGACTGTGTAATACACAGAACTTGGCACCCTGCCTCCATTCCACACAAAGCGAGGGAAGGGAAGCTGAAGGCCCTCAAAAATGAAATAACTTTAGCATGTGTAATGCTGGTAGATTCTGCCTGAAGTCCTTTTTAATTTTTTTTTTTTTAACTTGCTATTTTAAATGTCAGTCTTCCTGGATTTAGTCTTAAACTTGACCAGCTTGACTAATCACTGAAGTCCTTAATTTTTTTTTTTTAACTTGCTATTTTAAATGTCAGTCTTCCTGGATTTAGTCTTAAACTTGACCAGCTTGACTAATCAGATGAAAAAAGGAGCAGTCTTGAAGTTCACAGTCATATGAATTATTACTAGTGAATGACTACCCTTCAATACAACTGATTTTCTATATCCACAAAACAGAAAACTTTCCATCATCATGATGGTGCACTTTCACTGCAAAGAAAGCCTCTCCTCATAATCTACAGGATACGCTATCATGACTACCACACCTACCAGATATTCAGATTGTAAGGTGAATTATTACTACCCGCTCCCCGGAGGAAGGCGCTTGCTTATACCTTCCAGATGGAACTTATAGCTGGCAACTCAATGCCCCACAAAGACCTTCTGCAAATAGGCTCTTAACAAACACGCATGCTCTGGCTTCCTGTTCCCATTCCATTCATATCAAACAACTCTGGCTCCCGCTCCCCACCTCGGTTGGCTTTTGGACTTAGCCTTTGTTCCTGCCCGGTTCCGACTGCTTAATACACACGCCCATAATGCTTTTTATATTTACATATTTAAAAAAAAATAATTCAGATGCCCATAATTATTTTTTATTTTACATATTTCAGCACAGCAAATATTAATTACATGCATTTAGTCAAAGACATTGCATCCAGTTTGTTTGCAGATTTCAACAGGGGCAATAAATGTCATCTCTGGAAATACTATTACAGAGAATAACAGATAAATAGAGCACCTTTTCTCTGGGAGAGAGGTGCCTGCTCCACCTGCTTTTGCTGTGTCACATCAAGCAAAAGAAATCACACATTTCTATGTGACAGACTTTATTCTTCTGATTACCAAATATGTATCCCCATCCCCTCACTGCGGGCGGGACAAGATTAATAC
The DNA here is from genome assembly GCF_000699145.1 of Aptenodytes forsteri. Lineage (NCBI taxonomy): Eukaryota > Metazoa > Chordata > Aves > Sphenisciformes > Spheniscidae > Aptenodytes > Aptenodytes forsteri. The sequence goes on from NW_008794215.1 coordinate 1,712,206, forward strand.
AGTAAGTGTATATATTGCTGCACTGAATGTTCAGTACAGCCAAGTGTTTTCTTAAGTTAGGCTGCACCTAAACAAGAGTTAGCATGCTTAACTACTTCAAATAAATGAAGAAATTTCTCTTTCAATTTGAAAAGTTTGGTAAGAAATTAGGTTTTACTTGTCAGTAAGTGCAACCAGGTACAAATCTTATCAGTCCAGTATAATTTTTTAATAGAAATTTCTGAAACTATTACAGTGAAATACACAGAAGAATTAAACAAACAAACAACAAGAAACTAAGGGTTATTTAAACAAATGGTAAAATGAACCACTCTTGAAAGTGTTCTGCTCCAGTAGGAGGGAAACACATACCTGTAGGAAATTGAAGCAGAGCTAATGGAAGCATACAGCTGGCAGAAAATGCTTATTGCAGAACACTTTAAAAATCCACAACTTAAAAAAGAAGTATTCAAATACACTATTTACAGTCATGCACAAAAATCTAACCAGACAGAAAACATGCAGGAGAATGCTCATTATCTATCTCAAAGGAGTCATGAAATACAGTGAGTTTTAGGCCAACTCCACTAAGATCTGTCCATGTCCTACTCATATCATCAGCTCCAAAGATTAACGAATAAAACACAGAACATGTTAACTCTGAAATTCACTTGCCTAATGAATATTGGGTAGAGAGTGTGCCAAGTTCTCAGGTTATTCAGCCCCCTAAGCTGGAAGACAGGGACAGCGAGCAGGATGAACCCCCCACAATCCAAGAGGAAGCAGTCAACGACCTGCTAGGCCACCTGGATGCTCACAAGTCTATGGGGCTGGATGGGATCCACCCGAGAGTGCTGAGGGAGCTGGCGGAGGAGCTTGCTAAACCACTCTCCATCACTTATCAGCAGTCCTGGTTAATGGGGGAGGTCCCAGACGACTGGAGGCTTGCCAATGTGACGCCCATCTACAAGAAGGGCCGGAAGGAGGATCCGGGGAACTACAGGCCTGTCAGCCTGACCTCGGTGC
>NW_008794215.1:1714375-1720699 GCF_000699145.1 Aptenodytes forsteri
GTTTAGTGGGCATGGTGGTGTTGGGTTGACGGTTGGACTCGATGATCTTAGAGGTCTTTTCCAACCTTAATGATTCTATGATTCTAAGTTCCTATGATTAAGTTACATTTCTTCAACTGCTACATGTACCACTGAAAAGTGAAAGAGGCTTAGAGAGAAATAGAAATAAAGTTTACTTCATGAAAAAACAGCAACCTCAAGTTATATTCTTTCACCTTGTAAAATGAAGGAGCAGGTGAGGGTCCTGGAAATGCTAGCATTAGCTGATATATCCAAGAATTTGTCTCTATACTAAGAAGTCACATCTTGCGCGCACGTGTGCGTGTGTGTTTATCATTGGCAGAAGCAGTCTCCAGAGGCTGGGAAAAAGTCTCAGGAGGTGCGTGAGCTCATGTTGCAGGATAATCTCCCAGAATGACTTGCAAAGACACGAGCATGAGAGAGTTCTGGCACGTGATCAGGTCTGGTTTACCGAAATTTGTAATTTTGAAGAGAATACTATTCATCTTATTTGCTGCCTTGCCCCTATACTACAGCCAGACTGAAACTAGCTGCAAGGGATCCCTAAGCAAGTGCTCTGTACTGAAAAGGCCTCCTACAGGGAAAGCTCTAGCACTTAATAGTTTTTTTTAACAATACTAGCTATTGTTTACCTATTTCCTGCAGGTACTTTCAGTTTTTAAATTATTTTAAATACAGCTAAGTGAAGCTTCTCTATTTTATTTCTGGAATGACCGAGTATGTAAAAGTCTCTGAAGGCTGTAGTACATTTCATATGTTAAATAAACTTGAGCGGTATTTATTTATAACTGAAGATACAAAGTTCATTAGAGAGGACTCAGTTCTTTAATTTGCCAACAGGATGACTAATCAGCAAGTATGTGCTGGCCAGCCATGCCAGAACATGCCAGCCTGCACTAACCAGACAGTACACGTTATCTGAACATCCCATGGGGATGATCACAATACTCAGTGGACGGTGGGAGGCTATTGAAGCTGATGTGGGAGAGAGGTTTGGGAGACAAAGGAAACAAATCTCCAGGAGATTAGCCATTGTGTATTCTGCTGCTCCTTGGATAATTTGTTTTCTTTTCTAATGTGGAAAATTCACAAAATTATTATATTATAAAGTGTGAAGGTAAAGCAAGGCTAGTTCAGACATGGCATTTGGGGTAAACAGCTATGGATGGTGGCTGATTTGGTATGAATATTCCAGGCTGATTCTGGAAAGCTGCTAAGTCACTCACAGTAAAGTATGATCCACCAAGACAACCTATTCATTGCACTGCTATTTCTGTTCATATCTGCACATTCTCCAAGCTTAAAAACATCCTAATTTATGACCAATACAGGTTTTTCTTTTTTAAACAAACGAAACTCTAGAACTTCTGATCAGCAATTTTTTCCATTCAGATAGCTCATTTCATATCACTACTTTTGCTGCAGCCTGTACAGCAGTTTTACCAAATGCAACTGTAGGCTAGAGACCATTTTGATCCTTTCCCCTTTTTGCTGAAACATTTAAGTCTTTGGAAAAGAGCAGGCAGTACACTGGCAGGAAAGTACGTTCTCCTCCTTATTTTTCTTGCTGATTTCAGTAGCAGATATGATGGCAAGTGCTGGCAACGGCTGACAGCCTCATTCTCTTGCTGCCACTCTAATGAGGATTTTATTTTTATCCAAGATAATTGAAATAATACTGATCCTGGTTTGTTGTAGTCTTTATCTGTAGCCAACCTGTGTTTTGCACTATTCGAGCTCCATCAGTTGCTCTCAACCCATCTGGAGGGTATGACTTCCAGTTTAAAGATCTTTCAAGGCTAGTTTCCGATTGTCCTTCCAAGAATACACATTACAAGTAACTGTTAAAGGTGTACAAAGAAATGTTTGCTCTTTTCTTCTGAGCCTCTCATGCTGTAGGAGACAAATCCACACGTTCCTGTGCTGGTGCATACTGACATGACAAAAGGCCTCACTTAAATTCCAAATAATCTTCACAGTTTATGCAAAATCTAATCACCAGATGCAAAATCTTGCTCCGAGAAGTTCGCTACATTCTCAGCTGTAATTACACTCACAGGGATCAATTTAGCTGAATCAGACCTGGCAAAATCTGCAGTAAGACCTGCAGAATCCAAGCAATGCTGTAACAAATCCCAGACTACCGGGCTATAGTACTGATCCAAAGGCCAAATGCTATTTGAGTTACTCACTGGGGAGGTCAATACAAATCAGCCGGGAGCAAGGAGAACAAGCTTTTGACCTAGACTTTATAACAGATAGCCTACATTTTACCTTAGCAATTTTAAACCAAACTTCACTTCAACTTTAGCTTTGCCTGAACTAGATGTGCTTCACCTGACTCAAGTTCTTTGTCTCCCTTATGTTCCGGATAATTACATCCTTCTGAATGCCTCTCCAACAAATGGCTGCTTTCCATTTGTCACTATCACCTACTATTTAGAAAATGTTCTAAGTTTATATAAGAATGCACAAATCTAGTAACAGGTGACTACTGCCATAAAAGTATTGTTAAAATAAATAAATAAATGAGAGAATTCCTCCTTAAGAATAACCAACTCAAATACACCTTTCCTTGCTGCAGATTCAACTAGCTGTAAGTGGACCACCACCACAGTCAATGCAGTTGTTTAGGTTTGGATAACTGAGGCGCTCTTTACCTTCTCTTTTCTCCCCCTCTTCCCAAAACATCTGATCTGGTTTTCCGTAAGTGGTTAGTGAATTTTGGTTGACAAATGCAAACGGCTGGATGTTGATTCTCTGTACTGTCTGTAATCCCATTAGAAACCAGAAAGCTGATCAGCAGTTCAAGTGTCAACTTGATATTCCAGAAGACAAACAGCAAAACCTGTTCATCACCCTATTTGTCCTAAGTTCACCCAAGGCACATTTTTGAACACAGAGCCTGCTGATGAAAACATCTTTTCAAACTGGCTAACAAGGCGCTTAGTTCACTCATCATGCCTGAAAAAAATATCATCTGGACAATCAAAAACCTTAAAATTCTAAACGCAAAGGTTTTCTACTGAAAATCTTAGACTATCTCAGAGAGTTTTTAACATATTATTTTTTAAGACATCCTGAGAATTTCCTACCTCTTTTCATTGCAATGTATTACATCATAAAAATACTTTTCCCCTCTAGTTGGAGAATGGGCTTTCCCTTAATGATCAATTGAAACTCACTTATTTATGAGAAATGTACATAATCTAATGGACAGCTGTAATTCAGTTAGAATGATCAACATATGAATAATGTAGCTCAGGAACACCAACAGAATAAGGTTAAGCCCTCCGAGCCTTCAATTATTCTGTATACTTTTGTCACACAAGAAATGTCGTGGCCTATTAGCAGTGTAACAGATGACTTTATGACAAATTCAAGTAAAAACTCTGAATGGAAATAAATTTGTCAATAGAACGCAGAGCTTAAACTCAGAAAACCATAGCACTGAATTTGGCACAGGTGAAGGGGGATTTAAAATGGCTTATTCAGCTATGATATAGGAAGTGAAAAATATAGGGCTATATGAATGGTTGCTTTAAGTAAGTGTTACTCATTCTTTCATATTAATAATACCTCTTTTACTCAGCACCTCTTCTCCCTGCTACAGACAGGTCATATATTTACAGTTCTTTTAGAAATTAGAAGACTAGAGACTGAATCCTCTTCTTGTATAATTGTTTCATTGCTGCTTCTGCTCATCACCTTGGACATGTTTCTTTCTGTCAAATAGCAGAGTCACTGTGCTATTGAATGAATCAGGCCAGTGAAACAGCTGTGACTGCATTAATGCAAAGGTATTTATGGAAACAAAATGCACAGTAAAAATACGCATTTATTTTCTGAGCAGGGCTCATTAATCAGTGGCATTCTTCTAATTCAATGATTTATGATACGCAGTATAATTTAAATTTAGTTTAGCTGTAGTCTCAACAAGCAGTCAATTAGGACAGTTTGGAGTGGGGGCAAATGTGATTCTCGCCAAGAGGGAGGATATTTTATTTTCTGTTTTAAATAAGCCTGACCCAAGTGGGAAGACTCCAACAGACTGCCGCGAGCTCTGTCTCATACCTCTTGCCTTTATTATGTAACTTCTGTTTTTATTCCTTCTGTTTTTTCTTCTTTGCCTTTGCCTTACAAACTTGCTCCTTTCTCACTGTTACATTCTTTTTCTGCCCTGTTTGTTTTCCTCCTACAAAAACCCCAATGATATTTATCTTCTTGTGGATTACTGCATACCCTTACAATGTACCAAACGTAGCTCTAAAACAATCGAGCAGATTAAAAAATGACAAGCCACTCCCATGCACATTCACCCACCCACATTGTTTGCTTTTCTCTCCATCACCTTTCTCAAAATGACATTTTAAAAATTTGCTTCAATTTTCATTACATTTCAGAAGGGATCATCACATCACTTGCTGCAACAGTCACCCTGGCAAATTTAAATCAAATTAATCATTACGGTCTCTCGAGTAAGTCACACCAAGCTGTCCCAAGCTTCTTCAGTGGCACAATATGGATCACATAGCCTGTATCTGAATTGTCTTCAGGTGATCCCAGTAGGAAAACCAGGCCCACTGCTTTCTGCTAACTTGATCTGAAAGGCTGCTTACTCCAAAACCATGCATGATGGTCAGATTTCAAGTACGTGATCAGAGATATCAGGCAGGAATATAAAAAAAAGATTCTCTGGTCACTAGCAGACAATAGCCCCTCTCATTTAACATTATTCTTCAGTTTAGAGTTGTCTGTGGACTGGGAGGAAAAAGTCTTCCTGATGCCATAGGAGATCAGCAGAAACCTCTGAATAACAAAATCATGCAGACGGCTAGTGATCAGCATAAAGATACAATACTGCTATGAGCATTCGCACCTCTGTGTGTATATTTTAATCCTGCAAGAGAGTCTTCTTGGACAGAAGAGCACACAAGTGAGTACTGAACATCCCAAATATGAAATGCTGGCAGCTGTGTGCCAATGAAAACAGAAGTAAGGAATTTTACAGTCAAAAATTTTGTTCACGGTAAATCACTAGCAATATCCTTCTAAGTGTCACTGCTCACCCAGTTGCTTCAATGTTCCTAGTATCTCTTTTCCTACCAAACTGCCACTTCCCATAGTATAGCTTCAGGAAAATGTATCCCACATTAACCACAAAAAGCTGTTGTTTTACTTGATTGTAATCACTACTCACAAGAATATAGTCACACAGGCAGTTATTTTTTACTAACTATTATATTTTCAGTAATCCCAGTTACAGATTATCAATTTTTACTTGCTTTCCTTAGGACGTTTTGTTCCTTAGATTGTACCTTCCGATTTGATGAAATGTTAATAATTCATCCTGTCAGCTTTTCTGTGATCAATTGTACACGGTCATGAGTATGTCTCTTCCTCCCTAGCAACTTCTGAACTCGTTTGCCAGTTGCAGCCTCACTACACAAAAGGAGAGCGTCTCGAAAATATTAAGTCCTTAGACATCGTGGGAAAATAAGACTTTGGTAGAGTGCCATAACCAAGTGAAAAGTTCAGATACTCAACTGTACTAGATACCAATTAACTCACATGAAAGATACCAAGAAGTAGGCTTCATTAGTTTTGATGTTCACAAAACTAGTTGCTTTTACCTCTACTGGCTAAAGTACCCACGCTGCCATCCTGCTACTTGACTAAGCACTTAAGTTCAAATTTTATTCAAAAGTACTGATTAATGCTCTTCAGTAAATTACTTCTGGTTAGGTTCATTGTATTACTCTGTTGAAAACACAGTGCCCACCTTTGTTTTGGGAAAAACATTCTCTCTCCACACATACATTTGCAAAGGCTCTGATTTCCAAAATTGTTTATTTTGACCTGAAACACTGTATTTACAGTCAGGACTCAAAGGTGGGTTTTTCTTTTTTGTTTCAATTTTACTGTTATGCCAAATTGCTATTTAAGTAAGTCGCAATCCAAATCACTGAGTAACAAGAAGCATCCTGAATTCCTGTGAAAAAGAGGCTTATTTTGTCACAGGCTATTTTAGGTATTTTTAAAGCCTCAAAAAGCTTGTTTGAGAATTCATCCGTTGATGTAACGTACTTCAAACTCTTTTACCACGTTGGTTGAAAAGCTGCTCTCCGAAAGGCTTAACAAGCTGTTTCTCATGATTTGGGCATTTAACTGGATGCGTTGTTAACGCCTGCACGCAGCGGAGGACGGTTTAGGAAGCAGGACAGGATGCTTTAAGCAGTCTCCGTAGAAATAACCAACCCCCGCTCAGCCAGCTTTACTTTGGTCCCAAGCCTTCTACCCCCG
>NW_008794215.1:1722061-1735588 GCF_000699145.1 Aptenodytes forsteri
TGCGTGGCCGGGCCTAGGCGGTGGGGACGCCCCTCGAAAGCTCCCCAAAAGGGTTAGGGTGAGCGACGGGCAGGTCGCCTGCCCGGAGCGGGTCTCGACATCTCTAGGTATCCCGGGAAAGTGCGCCCCGATCTTTTCCTCCGGAAGCCGGGGGTAGAACCGGGATGCCCAATATCTGATGCTAGCGAAGTCCTTACTTGTGTGTTCAAACTTGGATGTTGGAATATCTCCTTAGGCTGGTCTGTTTAACAACACTGGTCTAAACTTATTAGATCTATTGTAGATGTAGCAGCTAACCTGATGGTTTATGTAAGTCTAGAAGCATGGAGGAATAATACTGGAAAAATGCAAGCGGAAGGTTTTTTGAGACAGCTATCCCTACTCCGACCCCCCCAATAAAGAACACCTTAGCAAATCTGACTATTCATAAACTACTATGTGTGGACAATTTAGACAGGGAAAGCTTTATATGCACTAGCAGTTTTAAGCATAGCAGAACATGCCTGAAAGAGAAAAGAAGTATATACTTCTGGAGTCACTATGCAACCATGCACACTGCACTAAAGAAAGGAAGTGCTCTTATCAGAGGTTTGAATGTTTGCTCGTTGTAACTTCTTTGGTTTTGAGCTTGACATGCACAGAGCTCCAGTGATGAAATGTGGTGACGACACTGAAATAATATCTGTTGTTCCTCTTTGAATATAGCAATAATATGGAGAACAGGGATGAACCACATAGTATTAGTTTACCTATTACAAGATGAATTGAGAGAAAAAGATTTCAAATACCCTTAAGCATAAAAGAGTTTAGAGATGATAACACAGTGTTCATAGAAGGGGTTTTGTTTTCTTTTCTTTTCTTTTTTTTTAAATCCTTTTTCAATTGCTGACCTATGCTGTGGAGTCTATATTACACTTTTTGCTTGGATTGGAGGTACTCTGATCATCAACCAGTATTAAGAACGCTAAATACAGTTTTTCAATGATAATGCTTTAAGAACATGCATCCGCAGTATAATTTCGAATACTAAACATGATTCTGTTAATATTTTAAATATCGTTTTAAAGGTTTGTCAACATTTGAAAATGTCGCAGCAGCCAATAAGCCTTCCACAGTTGAGGGATGTGAAAATGAGATAAGGAAATAATTTTGACATGGCTACTAATTGAGACTATGAAGTATGGAAACCTCAAGTTTGAGGCAGTTCTTGATAATGTTGTATTCACTTTCACAGCAGTTCATGGGAGAGGATGTGGCTTCTTGCCAAGGTATTGCTCATAGCTCTGAAACCACTGAAGTTGACAGCGCATCTAAAAATCTGTGCGCTGAAGACAATGCCTGCATCTGAATGTAGTAGTCTGCCTTTAGGTTTCCGCATCAGAAAATATTGGTAGTAATCTTACAAATAGATCAAGTCTGAAATAGTTCTAACTGTAGTGTTTATATAGGTGTTTTCAGATTCCTTGAAATTTCAGAAGTGGAACTAAATATTTTTTAGAAATAGAACTCTACGTTTTACTTTCAGAGGTCATATACTAGAAGCTGTCAAATCAGTCCTAATGGAAAACAAAAATCTTTGTATTTAAGTGTTGTACTGCTACTGATGGACACTTCTTTGAAAGTGACATTTACAGAATTTTATGAATATGCCAATGATTTTATTTGGACTACAGAAGCAAAAAAAAAAAATTGACAGTTTGGGGATACTTAGAAAGGGAAACGTGTTTGTTATTATCTTTACTGGAAAGTTCGGCTTCTTGTCACTAACCTACAGAATCCATTGTAAAAACTGGCCTCTCAAAAGGAAGAAAATCAATTTTAAACAGCTAGATGAAGTAATAGATACTTGCTGGAATATTACTCAAAGCTTCATTAGATGAGGGACAGTTTTGGTGTAGGAACAAATGCGTGTCACCTGGTCATGAATTAACTCCCTCAAATTTCATGAGATGGGAAATTTGGAAATGTCTTGGGCATTAGCAGGTGGTTGTGGATAAGCCTTTCAATAAGAGTGAAGGTCAGCAGCCCAGGTACTTTGAAATACAGATGGCTGAAAAAATATGAATTACTTTGTAAGCTATGCTTACTTGTAGAAGTAAGAGTACTGGTGATAAGGCATCTATCATCATGTTGCTGTGTGGGTGTTTTTTGCCTTATAGTACGTAAGCAAGGACTTACGTAAACATAATTCTCATTGATCATATAGTTGTGCAATGACTGCTGTCTGTTTTCTTTGTATTTCTAACTACAAGTGGGAGAGTAGTTCTCCAGTAAGCTAGGCATTATACGAAAACCACATTTCTGACACAAGGCACAACCTGTATCTACATTTTATATTTAATTGTATTTTATATTTAAAAAAAAAGTCCTATCTCTGCTAGTTCTGAGGCTCTGTTGTCATCACACAGATTGACGTCAAAGAACTCTACCATTGCTTTGACAAATTTTCTTTAATCTCCATAATAGTGATTGAGATTATCTTCTGACATCCCCGACTTTTCTCTGCAAGATCCCAGATGTTTGATTTTTCTTTTTCCTGTTTTAACCATGTAGTTTCCTTATATATCCAAATGCGAATGTATTGCCAAGCTTTTAACTCCTTTTACTCATCTTTTGGACCTTCTAAAGTGCCTTAATCTAATCCTTTCATTAATTTCTGGCTTTTCAGTTTTCTTCAGATTTGTTTTTTTTATGCATTCAGGTTGACCTGATGTCCTTATCCAAATACAATTTTGTGCTAATATTAATTCTTTTTTAGTTAACAGTATCACTTCTAGAAAGATAGTTGTGCCTGTTAATTTGCATGAACTTTTACACTTTATCTCATCTCTGTTGTAAAGACTACTTTATAGTGTACTTTCTCTGGGTGAGGCTCTCCGTTAGCTTTTTAAGTTACCTAAAGAGCAGAGAAAGTTCGTCAGCTAAACAGGTCTTTTTTTTTCCTGCTGAAGCTTTTTTGTTGGCTCTTGGGAACATGGAACTGCACATCACTGCTTCCGATGCTTTAAGTGGGATTGCCCATGCCTTCTCTGGTCTCTCTCGGCTACCCCGCTGTGCTGTGGTATAACATCTCCTTTTCTTACACTATGGATTCTATGTAAATATGATGCTTCCATCTACCTAAAAATTCTGTCTCTCTAATTTCTGACCTGAACTACTGGCCAGTGTGCTTGCTTTATGCCCTTGATTTTACAGTTGTGTAGTGTATCATCTGATTTCTTGTGTTATAATCTATCCATTATTTCCTTCTTCATTTTAATTGTAATCCTTAGGAAAAAGGGTATTAAGGTATTGGAGGTGATAAGTGAGATGTAAATTTGGGATGCTCTGTGGGGCTTAACAAGTGTTTTGACTGGTTTGTCCAAGTCTAACTCCTAATGTTTACTGAACTAATACAAATTCTTATGAATTCAGTTAGTGCACTGCTCAGTGCTTTGTTTTGGCTATTTAAACGCAAAGTTAGAATGTTTTCTTGTAACATCTTTGGTATTCAGGAGTATACAATGGAGAGTTATTACTTTGTTAGAGTTGCTATATGACTATTGCAGACCAATGAGAAAATCTGTGTGTCTCACTGGTGGTATCTTTATATACTGTTTTAGAAATGTTGCAGTGATTTCTTCACCAAGCTTATCCTATTGCCTAATTTAGTTGCTTACAACTAGTCAAAGAGCTTGAATTGTTACCATTAGTGCCAGATATTACTATTTTTTAAACACTTTGGCACAGACTGGTAAAAAACATGTCTCTGTATTTGGAACAAGATGGATTTAACCAGGAAAGCTGATTGTGACTTGTGAGACTAATCTTAGATCTCTGAATTTTAATGGCATTTGTGTACCTGTTATCTGATAGCTAACTATGGCTTTCAAAGTATGAATTGCTCATGTCAGTGACAAAGTATCTAAATAACAACTCTGTGTGTGTATGTTTCTTCCCTAAATCTTCAGGAAACCCTGTAACATGTGCTAATACAAATAGCAAAACCATGAAAATGCGGACAGCCATCTCTTTGTGATTCATCTGTCTGCCTTGGGTCTTGTTCAGGGTGGCCTTTCTGGAAAACATTTTAACATATTGTAAATATTTACTGCCAAATTAAATAATGGAAGCAACACTAATGATCCAAACATCTGTAATTTACATGGTATGTTGCAGCAGTGCCATCAGTGAAATTACTGGTTTTGCTGGGTTCCCCCCTCCTTTTTTTTTTTTTCTTCTCTTTTTTCTTTTCCTTTTTTAAGTGTTCTGTACAAAACCTGAGGCGGTAACTCTTCAAACAAGTCAGTTTTCTTATCTCTGATTAAATGAAAGTGAAGTAAATAACATTCTTAAAATCATTAACACAGGTATTCCTCTGCATAGATGAGCATATTTGCATTGGAATAGCGAGTCCTTGATATACCTCTTCATTCATTTGTCTAGAACTAGAGTTAAATGAGCTCTAAAACCTAAAAAGGCAACCCTGTCATCTCTTACGTCTATCTGTATGAAACTGTCTATATGCCGTTAGCTATTGAAAGGTATGGTAACTGACTGCCAAGGTCACTCTGTAATGAAAAATGATCAGTTTGAACACAGTATGTGCTTTTATGACTTGTTTTTCCATATTGCCTGGTATTTGGATTTCTTCCCTTTGCTTTTTCTCAAGAAAATATTATTTCGGGTTTTAAGATTGATACCTAAATGTAGCAGGATTAACATAAAAACAAAGAGAGCCTGATACTTTCCCTCTATTAGTACTTTTTCTCCTTAAGAATTCTGGAGCAGTGGGAGATTCCTCTCCCCACTTCTGGAGATGCTGCCACGTGATAAAGACATCAGGGAAAGTTCTGCCCCTTTTGATCCAGTGTGGGCTGAAATCTTGGGCCCGCTCTGTGTTGTCTAATGTATCTTACCTGTATGCAGGGAGTCATTGTGGGCTAAAAGATATGGTGCTTCAAATATGGAGGAGCCTTGCACTTGACATCCATAAGGATGTCTGCATCGTATACTTTTTGAGCATTTTGTTAAGAGTTTAAATGGTACGTAAGAGAGGTAACCTTTTTAATAGCCTTTTGGGGATAGAGCTTGTTTAAAATGCTGGGTGGAGAACCTCCAGTATCACTAATCATCTCAGGGAGACAGGAAATTGGAGTATATTTTCTCAGATTTTGGCAATTACTCTGAGAATGCACCTGAAAATTCCCCATCAGAGGTGGTAGCTAGTCTAGGTTCAGACTCCAGCGATGTATATCATATTGGGGGATCAAGGAGTTAAATTTTTTTACAATTCAATGCTATAGGTCTGCAGTCACCTTAATCTAGTCTGAGGTTGCTCTGCAGTCTTCCTCTTTTCAGTTCCCCTTCCCTGTACCTGAATTAGTAGCTGTGCAGGTGCTCAGTGAACCATGCCTGGGAACTGATAAGCCAAAAGCTGACTCTTCTTTTTTTTCCCCAGACTAGCTCAGTACACAGCTTTATGGAAAGTCGTTTGGGTAGAAGGGAAGAGATGACAATGAGTGGCTGGGCATCAGGGGAGGGTGAAGCTGAATCTAGAGTTTTGTGTTTGATCATGTCATCAAGGAGCCATAGTGTGAACATAGAAGGTGAATGGTTTAGTTGGATATGCTAATGTAATGGCTGGATGTTTAAGGGCTTCAGTAAAGACAACAAAATTTACTAGCAGTGAAAGGCATGTGTGTTAAGATTATTTCTAGTTACAGAGTGCATAAAGAGGTAGGATTTCAATATTGCTGTTTCTTTAAACTGAAAACCCCTTTACTGATCACCCGTACGAAAAGAAAAAAAGCTCATTTTCAGCTGGACTTTTCTGAATCACTTTGAAACTTGTAAAAAGTGTTCCTGCACTAACCCTTATGTTGAATTCTTCATTGTAGAGAACTTGAGCAATGAAGTTCTGATTTACTCCCAGTGATTCTTTCCTGATGAAGATCACAAACTGGTAATCTGTGTGATAGCCTGCAGCAATCTTTGTCCTAACTGCATCCTATGGGTTAGCTCTTTGCATGGAAGAGTTTTGAGCTGTGCTTTGAAGTGGAAATCGTAACTCTATTATGTGTCTTTAAACACACTGGAAATTATGCAGATAAGCATATACTGAGCTTGAACAGACTGTAGTATGTGTGGTTCAGCTTTGCTAGAACTTTTTAAATTAAACAAATTTTAGTCTCTCCCTCATATGCAGTTGCACTATTACTATGCATGTACTTACTCAGTGTAACAAATGCTACCAAGTTGTTTGTTTGAAGACTTTCTTTATAAAATATTTAATAGCTAGAGGTTTTATAACTGTTGAGTGGCAGTTTTCTTGGTTTACAATTTTATTTCCTGAGGTTCTGCTTAAATGATAATCAACGATTAATTACTAATGTAACATATCTCACTTTCTCGCTTTTTACACTAGTGTTTTTTAAGGTGGTTTTGTAGTATTACTAAAGAAAGCTCAGATAGCAGTTTGTAACTGTGGAACTATTTCTTTCCATAGTAACCGGAGGACACAGCCATATCTTTTGTAGCAAGAAAGTTGTGAAGAGAGCAATACTTTTGCGACTGAGATCTCCTAACAACATATTTTAAAAGCTATTTATAGATCCAAGACTATGTAATGACTGTATGAGACACCTACAAACTCTTTTGAACTCTGTAGGAATTGCAGCTGCATAGCACCTCTATGAGGTGCCACCTAATTAAATTGACTTAGTATCAGACTTGAAACTTTAAGTTTTAGGCATTAAATAAAGGATTTTTTATTTAATTTTCCATGATTTTCCATGAACAGAAACCTGTGAATAGCAGAGTTGTAGGTACTTGCATGGCAACTAGAGTTTTATTTGCTTCTATTTGAAACTCCTTCAAACCATGAGAAAAATTGAAAGAACTGGAACTACATCATCTGTTTTCTTCCTTTGTGGCTTAATTGGGACTTGTTGCTAAAACAAATTGATGTGACCCACATTACAGGATAGGAAAATGGAACAAGAAAAAAATACCCTAAAATTAATGCCAGCATGCTATATGCAGAGATGAGGATTTTCAATCTTATGTAATAGAAACTTTTTTAAAGGTCACCACCAGCAGAATTTGCATGTTCTGGGCTTAAATATTTCTTGTATTTCCTTTCCACATTTACCTTTCCTGAACTCTGCTCTGGCCTAAATAGAACCAAATATTTAATTAACCTAGTAACTATGTAGGACTATTGGCTACATTAAATCATTCAAATACAAGGTAGGTAGATTGTATAATTTAAAATCTTCTCATTTCAAAATGTTCTGTGGGGGAGAGCTGGTTAATCAAAATAGCAGCTATTAAAGATTTTTAAGTCATCTGCACAGTTAAAATCGGAATTAATTTTGTCTCCTCATCAGTGTTAGAGCTGATATAGGTATGTTGATCCTGTAGCAGGAGACAAACTAAAATTTCTTTATAAGCTTGTAGTCTTAACCTTGAATTTCTTGAGTTGATGTTTAAGATGTCAAAGTCAGAATTTTGGGGGGTAGCTTGAAAGAGGGAAGAGAGTAGAAAGGGTACAAAAACTATGCTTGAGTCAAGTAAGTTTACAAGATGCAAGTTCTACATTCCATTTTGGACATTAATTCTTTTTTGTGTTTGTATACACATAAAAACAAAACTTGAGAAAATTACTGAAGTGTTTGTGAAAAATACCAGAATGTAGGAAGGCTTTTCTATACAAATCTATTTAGTGTAGGTAAATAGATAACACAAAATATTTTTGTTCTGTCTTTACAGGACTTTATTTTTTCCTGAACTGCTAACTCTCTAAGCCTGTTATTGTACTATCTTAAAGTTTGTGGAGAAAAGGTTTTGGAAAAAAAAAAATCCAAACTATTCAGATAATATATGATGGATGCATTAAATACTGCTTTAAATATATTCCTGCTGATAGTATTCATTATAAAACTCTTCGAAGTTGTAAGCAGTGTTGTTATTAGTCATTTAAGCTCTGTGTACATCTGTGTGTATTTTTTCCTTGTAATAAATCCTAATTGAAGAACTATTCAAAAAAATGTTCATCTGAATAACCAAAAAGAAAAACCTGAAACATGGCTTGGCCAAAATTTGACTAGCTTTTAAAAGTGATCATCTTTCTAGCATGTTTAGAAAAGAAGCAGGTGCAGAATCAGGATTTTCTCTTATTAACATGTATCTCTGTATTCATTTTTACCTCCTGTGACTTCAGCAGTTATGCTTAGATAAACAGAACTGCAGAGGAAAGTTGTTAACAGCGGCTCTTATGGTGGCAAACAGCTGGTCTCTCCAAACCTCATTGAAAAGTGTGGAGTTAGCACTGCAAGTAGAATTCACTGTTATGCTGTATTTAGATAAAGTGCCTTTGACAAGTCTTACGAAACTGCAACCTCCTAGGACAGAAGTTCTCATTAGGTTTCTTTTTGTCTTTAATTTGTGACTGTTTTCCTCTTAGAGAGAAAAACTTATGTTTCATTAAAAAAAACCCCAACAAAACAACAAACAAAAAAAACCCCAAAAACCAAAGATAGTCATTCTTATGATGTTTCTTTTATGTTTAGATTTCTTCTGAATAAATTTTCTGAGTTTTGTTGTGTATGTATGTCTTAGAAGAATCATTTAAATGGAAAGCAATCAGGATTTGTTCACTGTTTATAGTTGGAATAAATGTAACTACATAATAATAATAATAAAAAAAAAAAAACCCTGGGAATGAGGCTTGACATCAGTCAGCCAGATGATAATCTTAGTCTTGTTTTGTGTAGGATTTTTTTCTGAAGAATAATTAATTCTCACTTCTTAGTAACAAATCACCTTAGCTTGCAACTAAAAAACCTTCTAAACATTGTGGTGCTTCCTGTGAACCAGAAAGGTATTTATAGGCTTAAAAGTACTTTGAACTATAACAGCTTATGTTCAGAAATGGGCTGACTTCTTAAAAGTATTGACCCTCTCTCTTTACAAACTGAATATAAAAAAGAAAGGAAAAAACTTACATGTATCTATTTTACTTGAAGCATATTTTCAGATAATAGGATTGCAGATCTGATTCTGTGTTAAACAGGGCAAGAAAGAGTGGTTTCTTACTTCTGTGCAGTATTTTGGTAATTGGAGCTCTCACCCAATATAGGGGAGAAAAAGATTTAATTCCATTTTCTTCCTGAGGAAGAAAAAGTTTGGTTGACTTTCAGTGTTGCAGCTGCTGTTTATGGAGTATACTTGAACAGAAGTGAGAGTGTGTATATTTTAAATTCTTGTTGTTGAAACTGTTCCAGGCCGAAGTGAAACAGAGATTCAGCCTGCTGAGAGTGAGCGTGAAGATAGGTCAGTTATGTCCAGAGTCCCCTTTCCTACCTAGAAAGGAGGGCAAAAACTGGGCTTTAGTCTCTGTTCTGTGGAGCTCCTCTCTTACAAATTGCTGTTGTGGCCAGTTAAGATTTGACTGTGCACAAATAAACAGCTTCGTCGTGAAGGACTAAAATGGCTTTGTTCTCATACCCTTGGGTATACTGAAAAATGTGTTTTAGACCTCTGAAGAAATTCACTGTTCCCCAGTGCAGAGGAGAGAACTGAATCTCTGGTCTTTCACATTCTGGTAAGTGCTGAATTCCAGGAGATGGTTCAATGGAATCGCTTCATCTATTGAAGGGAGGAGCTTCCTTTCACCAGGGAAGTTCAGCAGGACACTTACGATCCTAGAGACTTTTTACATACTTTGTGATGCATCTCTCTTCTACTTTTCTCTTTTTTTTCCCCTCCTCCAGTTGGCCACCCTCAGCATCTCAATGATCAGTCTGCTTAGCTGTCGAATCCTGAATTTATGACTTTGCCTTTGTTTTTGGTATTTATGATGTTCTTTGATTGTTTGTACAGTAGGATACTTTACTATGAGAAATCTTGTAGGGATTGAAAATTAAGGACATTAAAGGTTTATGTGAGGATTGATCCTATGTGGAATAAAGAAAAGTTCCTCAAACACTAGAGTAAAAATCTGTGAAGTGGCAGCATGAGAGCCAAAATTGCCTTTCATTTGGCTAATTTATTATTTCAACTTTAGGTTCTGGTCTTTGTGTTTTCTTTGAACTTACAGCTCTTTCTTTTCCATCCATTTGCCTGTTCCTATCTAGTAAGTTTCTGATTTAGTTTATTAAAGTCCTTTGATAATGTGCACAGGTATGTTTATAACCATGTAGACTAGATTATATAAATTGCAGAGCAGAGATCTAGTTTTTAATGAGAGTAATAATTAAAAAGCCACTTTTTTTCCCCCCTAATTTCCATTAAGGTTGCAGTGCTGAAGAAGATTTCTTAGATACCAAAAGGAAGAATCAAATTTGTATCACAAAGAATTTATATTGAATTTATTAAAAGTAAATCTTTACCCTAAACTTTAGATCTTATCTCTAAAGACCCTGCTGTCACATTTGTTTGTAAAACAAACAAAAATTTCTAAGTATGGATATTTGTGAAAATTTAAGGTTGGAATATTTTATAAGTGATACTGTAAGTATTTTAGTAAAAATCTCTGTTCTATCTGTAAAGTAAACAGAGAGATAACACTAACCCTGTCTCCCTTACAAAATGAAATAGATTTTGTAAAAGCACATCAAAAGCTCAGATTTGTCCATTAAAAGTGTATTATTCCACCCTTGGTATGCTGAATGAAAATTAAAGATGAAAATCTGTTTTACCTCTGGATAGCACTTGCAATCATTATGGTGTATGGACATCTCAGAATGGAACAGTTCAACACACATGCTTCTTGAGTCTAGATTTTAAAATACATATCACAAAAATTTGTATATATACCCCCCTTCCCCCCCCCCCAAGGGGGGGGGGGGGGGAATCTCGTATTTTATTTTCCCCGGGCATCTTGCCTTCAACAGAGAATGCCGTAAACTTGCTTTTAATAGATATTTTACTCAAAATGCTTGTTACTGACCCCACCCAAAAAAACCCTTTGTGTAAAAACTGTTTAAAATAATTAACTGCAATTTTATTAGTGAGAATGGCTTGCAACAGTTGTTTTATTGTTAATCATATTGGAGAAGATAATTTGGCAAAAATGTCAAGTGGTAGAAGGCCATGCTCATGCAAGAGAGGTTGCTTTCTGTCTTTACACTGCTACTAGTTCAGCTATATTGGTGGTAGGACGGTTCTGTTGTAACATATTTTAGTTTTTTACTTCTCTCCCATAACTGCTTTTTATCACTCTGCATTTTGCTTTTAAAATGAGCTTGTCTTAAAGTCACCCTATGGTCTAGCTGATTGATAATTTTTACTTCTGAAATGCTATTTTTAGATACCTCTGAAGTTAGTGTTTTGTTGTTTTCCTTTTAACTGTGTTTTTCTAATTTCTAGTAACTGCCTGCTGGTGTGCGCCCTTCTCTTCATGTGATAATCCATAATTGCTTCCACATTACTTCCTAAAGCACCTTTGTGGGAAATAATTATACACATTACAAAAGCTTAGCTTGATGCTTTGAGGCCTGCCTTTATTTTTGTGTTCATAGTTGACTTTTTTTTTTCCTCTAAGCTTCTTTGCTTGCACTTTGGTAGTGATCTACAGGTGGAATTAATGCTGCTAGTCTTGATTGTCAATTATGCTTTTCTAAAATTAACTAAAATAGCATGGAGTGCATAGTTGTAGCAAAACTAACTTGAAAATAGTTTTTAAATGTGAAAGAGTTACACAAGTGAGGTGAAGAATAATAATTTTGAGTGTTAGTGAAGCAATTTGAGTTGCTTCAAAAAAGAACTAACAGACAAACCTGTAGTCACAGCATTTGAACACAGTAGAATGAGACCTCGCAAGAAGTCTGTGCTGTTGACTTAGCTATCCCAATCTTGAATTGTATTTTAAATACATATCTATTGAACTTAACTTTTGTCTTTCACAAAACTAACCAAAATTATGTTGTCTGGTATTTTGAACTATAGCATTCAGAGAGATACATGTGTAAGCTGTATTCTTCAAGGTGTGCATTAACGTATGTTGTTCATGGGGTGTGTGATCAGTTTTGTGGCCCTTTGGTCCATCTTCCTTTTGATGAGTCTGAAGAGTTTCTGCATTTTAGCTGTAGCCTTCCCTTTCAGGAAGGAAGATGTTTGTCATTTCTTGGTAATACATGTTCATGCAATCAACTGATGTTTAAAAGGCACAAGATAAGGCTGTGGGTTCTTGATTAAAGGTCAACATATGTGTGTTAGTTCAGATTGGGAGTGTACATTTGAAATTTATTTCTTGAGTGTCTCCACTCACTTTCCTTTTATTCATTGTGCTGTTTTCCCTGAATAGACTTACTCAGGTTTGAATGAAATGAAACAGAAAGGTATGCTGCAACCACTTACGGGCATTCAGCCAGGTAAGATCTAGTTTGGAGCAATCTCCCCAAAATATGTATAATATGGACTTCAAGTTCTCAGCATCAGTTGTATGCCCTATGAATCCACTTGTAGTAAGATCCAGTATCTGCAAATGCAGGTGCAGCCGAAGTGAAGTTGCAACAAATTGCCTAATAGAATGCCTGTCAAAACAATATGGGTTTTATATGCAATAGACCACGTATAATTGCATGTACAATTATTTCCCTTAGTAAGCTGTTGATTTCTCTGTATATTTGGTGACTTCTACCCTTTGTTTATATTTTCCTCCTATCTTGCTCTGAATTGCTTATGCATCACTTAAGTTGCTGAAAGGTACTAGTCAGGAGGTCTTTCTTAAAGCACCTGTTCTGTTTGATGAATTCAAGTGGCTTTAAAAATAGCTGAAAGACACTAGTTGCAGAATCAGCTGCCTGTAGTTTCTTTATATCCATTTGAAAAGTCTTAAACTCAGTTGGGTGTTACTTCTCACTTTTTTCCTCCCTTGAGCTATTGGGAAGTGCATTTGGGAATTGGTTGCTGGATATTAAAACCACAGGAGGTATATGCTGTTTTTCAAAGTAGCTGTAACATTCTGCTGTTCACTCCATCTACCTGATGGCTATGTTATTTAAAGAAGCATTGGGGAGGAAGGGCAGAGTGCTAGATCCTGAAGTTTTTATTAGGGTTACTGTTAATGAGACATGAGTTTGTTTCTGTCTTCCTCCCACCCAAAAGGAGCTGGCTTTTGTTTCAAATGCAGTGAGAAGAGAATAGTTTGCTAAAACTGAAGTTGTAAATAAGTTGAATAGTGTATTAGTGGGGTTTTTTTTCTTCCTTTTCTGGTCCTTAAGAAGAAGAGAGTATCTTGATCGTTAATCATTTGTGTTAGCTTTAAATTGTACAGGTAGCATGACTATTGTCAGATTTTAAAGAAGGGGTGAGTGAGATGAGTTAGTGTTAGTCCTTTCTGGAAAAGGAGGGCAACAAAGCAAAATCATAGAATCATAGAATTGTTTAGGTTGGAAAAGACCTTTAAGATCATCGAGTCCAACCGTTAACCTAGCACTGCCAAGTCCACCACTAAACCATGTTCCAAAGCGCCCCATCTACACGTCTTTTAAATACTTCCAGGGGTGGGGACTCAACCACTTCCCTGGGCAGCCTCTTCCA
>NW_008794215.1:1735910-1817937 GCF_000699145.1 Aptenodytes forsteri
CGAGGTGCGGCCTCACCAGTGCCGAGTACAGGGGCACGATCACTTCCCTACCCCTGCTGGCCACACTATTTCTGATACAGGCCAGGATGCCATTGGCCTTCTTGGCCGCCTGGGCACACTGCCGGCTCATGATCAGCCGGCTGTCAATGAGCACCCCCAGGTCCTTTTCCGCCGGGCAGCTTTCCAGCCACTCTTCCCCAAGCCTGTAGCGTTGCATGGGGTTGTTGTGGCCGAAGTGCAGGACCCGGCACTTGGCCATGTTGAACTTCATACAGTTGGCCTGGGCCCATCGATCCAGCCTGTCCAGATCCCTCTGCTACTTTTAACAACACCTCTGCTGCTTTTAACAAATACGCAATAGAAATTTTGCCTGGTTTACCTTTATGGCATGTGGCCGAAGTGCAGGACCCGGCACTTGGCCTTGTTGAACTTCATACAGTTGGCCTCAGCCCATCGATCCAGCCTGTCCAGATCCCTCTGCTACTTTTAACAACACCTCTGCTGCTTTTAACAAATACGCAATAGAAATTTTGCCTGGTTTACCTTTATGGCATGTGGTGTATTGCACTCCAGGGAAACAGGCTTTGCTTTGGCAAAACTATCAGTAACCCTCCTTTGGGTCTGCTAGAAGCAAATATGAGGTGTACCAGGGGAACAGTTCTGATCTGAAAATTCTTTGGCAAGAATGCGTGTGGTTGATTTCAAGTAACTCTTATAAGACTCAAAACTACATTTTAGAAATTAGCTGTCTTTTATTCTTAAAGGAGTTAGCAAGTTTCAAATGAGCAGTCTCTACCGGGAAGCCTGGTAGAAGAGTGCCAACATGGAGAAAGTTCTTGGGCGAGGGCCAACTTAACAAATGCAAGCAGGCAAGCTTTGTGTCCAGACTTGTGTTTCAGCTTATGCTGATGGATTTAATGTCCTTAGAGCTCAGGCACGGAGGCATACATTGCAGCAAAAATACTACAGTACAACACGCTCAGTTTCATTCGCTGCTGTGTTTGATGTTGGAGGATTAAGGGGAGGGGAAAGGATCAACTACCCAGGATGCTCTGTTAGGAGGAGTAAGTGAATTTGA
The DNA here is from genome assembly GCF_000699145.1 of Aptenodytes forsteri. Taxonomy (NCBI): domain Eukaryota; kingdom Metazoa; phylum Chordata; class Aves; order Sphenisciformes; family Spheniscidae; genus Aptenodytes; species Aptenodytes forsteri. Next base: position 1,736,989 of record NW_008794215.1, read on the forward strand.
TTGTCGTCAGAACTAGATTGCCATATGAGTTCTGAAAAGCGTTTGGCCCCTGAGGATAACTGCTCTAAAAATAGATTTGGAGGAGAGGTTTCTCTTGGGTCCAGTTTCGTGTTCCAGCTGAGCTGGCTTTAGGAAACTTGTTTGCTCCTGTTGCAAGACTACAGTGAGGATAAATTGTTTCTTATTCTGCCTTCAACGTTAATTTTGGAGATATCGACACACTCGCTTTGTCTGTGGAAATCGAGCACTAATGTTATGGCTGACGACACAGGTATAATCCTAACCTTTTTGTGAGCAAATAGAAAATGCGTAGTTGCAAATACTAGCTATGTCTGATTTTGTAATCAGCAAAATAACTGGCTTACTGTGGTATGTTGGTGTTTTCTAGCCAGTTTGCTGTTCTAGTCTGCATTACAGGCTGCCTCTGTTCTCTTTGATTAAATGTTCTCTGGAGTAGAGGTATTTAATGATTATGGCAGGTGGTTAATTGTAACTCAGTTTTTGCTTGAGTAGAGCACACATTAACATGAGACATTGTTTTGTCTTCAAATATCTGACTTTAAAGTTATTTTTGGAGTATGTGAAATTACTAGGTGTCTTTAATGTAAGCTAAAGTAAAAGGAAAAAGGTTTTCATACATTTTTATCTAGGCATGACTCTTAATGCGGGGTGGGTGAAGTATAGGACTTTTAAAGATTTGCCGTTGAGAAATAGATCGCGATTTAAGACTTTCTGATGTCTGCATAAAGACATCTGGTGGTGTAAGCACAGGCTTACCAGATATGGCAAGTGACCTACTTCTGACATGTCTGGCAGCATGTGCAGGGAAAGGTCTTGAATTGAGAATTAACTCTTTGGAATGAGCTCTGAGCCAGCATCAGTCCTTGCAATGTTTTGTCCTGACCCTATGCATAGGGTTATCTGTGCAGACCATAGGTAAATTTTATGTTACGTAACTTCCATTTATATTAAAGTGTTGCCTGATCAAGCTGCCATGGTTGAATTCTTAGCAGAATTTTTCAAGAGTTTTGAAAATAATTTTTCTATAAGATAGGAGGCCACAGCATAAGAATCTGTCTTTGTGACTGTCATGAATGATATTTTTATAGCAGAATCTGTTTTTGAGGGATTTGCATGAAACAGTCTTTTAGACTGGAAAAAATACGAACAGCTATGCTTGATTACTTGAATGTCTTTTTTTTTTTTTTTTCTTTTTCATTTTCCTGTTCTTCTAATAAGTAAAGCCCCTTTCTTCAGAGGGAACTAGCAGTAAACAGTAGAAAACAGTAAGGTAAATTAGTAAGTGTGAAATACAGTAAGATTCTCTTTTCTGTTTGCCTCTTCCAATACCTGGTTTTCTCTAGAACCAAACTTTTACCTGGAATCATTTAAAATGTTTTTAGCCTTAAGGTTTCATTTTAAATACGTACAGAGCTTCCCTTGACTACAGTGGAAAACAGGAGTAGCAAAGTTCTGCTGTTACATAGTATAATTGTTTATTTCCGAATATTAACATTTCCAGCTCAAGAGTACGTTAAATAATTTTCACATACAGTTGATCATATTTCTGAATGTACTGGCACATGCTGCTTGTCTTTGCCTCTATTTTCAGGCTACCTGTACATCTTTCCCACAAGAGTGATGTTATGATGAGTTATGTATACGGACCTTGCACATACATAATTAGGGTACTGTGCAGTAGCAAACGATTCATGCCTGATGTGAGGCTAAGTTGTCTCAGTTTCTCTCTGAATATTATTGGACAGCCTATACCAAGGCAACTTTTTGTTTAATATAGAAAAGAAACTAAATAGTTGGTATTTGATCTTTGTACAGAGTAGTCTTAATAAAATAATTTTTTTTTTCAATAAAATGCTGAGCTGACTAAGAGCTGAGGTGAGTCAGTTGTGGTTTTTTTTTTTTTTTATTGGTCTGAGCTCAGTATATAGCACAATGAATGTAATAAAAGGTTAGTTTATTACAGCTGCGAACCTGATGGCAAGCAGGGTCTGAACGTACTTCTGTATAATATCTATTACAGAAATAAGTCACCAGTCTCTCATTACTCATCTTTCAGAGCTATTCCATTTTATTCTAAAAAAAAATCATGTTGATATTTAGCTGTTGAGAGTTTTTTTTGTCTTTTTCTATTATCAGTGTTGATAAATACATCAAACATTACTTGCAGTTAGTATGATAAAGTTAACTCCCCGCCGTATTATATTATCACAATATTCATGACAAAGTTCCTCGAGTATTTCAAAATCTGTTAGAAATAGTTTTACTTTAATAACTAGGACTGAATGTGGCTGAACGGGCAAAGGCTGGTGCTTAGAAGGGAGTGAAGTGGAATAGGCTGGTAGATGTGAAACTGTGGCCAAGTGCCAGCCTTGCAGAAGTAGTATCAGGAGGCAGAAGAGCAGACCTTCAGCTTTGGAGAAGGGCCACAGGCATCTTCTTGGATGCCCATTTATTTACTACATATATGACTCTTTTCCTAAAATGGTCCTAAAGCAATGGACCAAGCAATTTGTGTTCTCTAGTGGTGATGCCCATTTGAAACCCCCTACCCATATGCTAGGTTGAGGACTTTCTTTTCCCAGTGGTTTGTTTTTAACTACTGTATTTTTTTTATATACGCTTACTTTCCATACATGTGGTTATAAATGAAGCTGTGATTTGCATTAAGTCTCTGTGTCATTGTTTTACCTTTATGTTCCATGGAACTGGAAGTCTAAAGGTATTCAGCGTGTAGTGAATCTCTCTGCTTGACTCTAAGCAACAGGGAAGATATTTTTAGTTGGTAGAGTGTCTGATCTTGGAGTCTTACCTTTAATATGGTTTAGATTTTAGGCTTCTTAGGCTATTTAATTTTCATGTTGATTCCGTGAGCTATTTCAACTAGCTTTGAAACTTGCTACAGAAGAAACACTTTTCTTCCAAACTGTTTCTGCTGGTCATATTGCCCTCTGGTGGCAGTTTGAGAACTGTTGGCACAAATGCAAAGCATCCCAAAAATGTTAAGCTCTGTATAAATATACACTAAAGGGGAGGAAGGGGGGATTTCCAACTAAGTTGTTAAGACAAATTACATGTGGGTTTTTGGTGTTTGGTTGGTTATAGGACTTCTACTTAGGTAATCATTGAGCTTCCCATCGTAATTCAGTGATATGAAAAGCAAGTAACAGTGGTGAAGTTAAAAACAAACAAACAAACAAACCCCTAGTAAAAAAGTTTTACTCCAATGTCTTGCATTCTGTGTAGTCATAAGAAACAAGATTTACAATTATAGCCTCAATCATAATTTTCTAACTCTTATATGAATCCATTTTCCCTACTTGTTTGCCTTACTTTAACAGAGACTAAACATGGAGGAAGCAAGAATGGAAAGAAAGAAGGCCTCTCTGGAAGCTCATTTTTCACCTGGTTTATGGTAATTGCTTTGCTGGGAGTTTGGACATCAGTAGCAGTTGTCTGGTTTGAACTTGTAGATTATGAAGAAGTTCTAGGTAAGAATTTTAAATCTTAAGATGCTTCTAATAATTATTATGATATACAGTAAATGGAGGCTGTTTTAAATTTCTAGATAGCTGAATTGTCTACTGTGGTATTTGCAAATGACCTACATGATAAGAATAGGCAATGTAGTTCAAAAAGTCCATTTTAATGCTGAACTCTATTATGATGTTAAAATGGGATTCTCATAAGAATGGAAAAGGTTATTAACATACTGCATTTATTAAAGAATTGAAGAAATCTCCAAGGATAGGTCTGGATCTCTTTGTAACATGTATGCTGCAGTTCATTTGAAATGTCAGCTGAATATGCATTGTTTCAGTTTAAGCTCTCAGAAACTTGCAGCAGTGGTTGAAAGCGGGCAGCTAATGTTACCACTCCTCTGATGGACTGTGTTGCCTATAGAGTCAGGACACCTGATCAATCATCCTCTCGTGAATGAGCTGTTGCATGACCTCAGTTTTAAGCTTATAATGGTGATAATTGTATCTCAATATGACAATGTTGAGAGTATTGTTAATATAATATCTAAGGGTGAAAATTAATGTCTCAAGTTTCAAGATGTATGTCCATAGGTAGAGCTATTGTCCCACATCTTGTAGGCTTCAACACACACTTTTGCAAGCTTTACAGCTTTACAAGTCTGTTGGTACATGCTTTTTTGATCTGGACTGATTTTAAGAGAAGCTTCTGGTTTGAAACTTAATTTGGTCTAGTGATGCAAATAATGGTTTCTATATTTTTACCATGCATGCAGCCAAAGCAAAGGATTTCCGTTATAACTTGTCAGAGGTCCTACAAGGTAGGATATTAGAGAAATAAGATTGCTTTACAGTCCCTTGACTAAAAATTTTGGTTTACTTTTTTGTTTTTAATTTTTTAGAGAATTACTATTCTTCTACAATGGCACGAAACTCAGTCGTTTCTCATCTGTCTCATTCTTCATGGTTTTGAAGATGATACAATTCTTATTTCTAGAGAATTACATTTATTCCACCGGTCTGTTGTGTTTAACCATAAACCAATAAAGATCCTTTCTAATTGATTGCTTCTGTATGATGGTGATGGCCTTATTTTTGTCTGTTCCAGATCCAAGTCTGAACTTTTTTTCCACGTAACTGTTTTCTAATTTTCTAAGTACCATATTAAGAACTATATTTCATTTTTTTTAATGGCAGTCAAGTTCTGCCTCCATTTAGAGAATGACAAATGTAATAATAAACTGGCAAACTATAAGGACTTAGAGTTCTTCTGCAAACAGCGTGCAGAATTTCAATCCTATTAAAAGTTATGTCTGAATTTTATCAAAACTAATTAGATAGCTCTCTACTCAGTGATCCCAGGACACTTCTAATCCTGGATACCATGATTCTATGCTAAAAATTCTTTTTGAATAGTAAGTGGGTTCTCCTTTTGCTTATACTTAGAGCTGGCAGAGCTGCAGTTCCAAAAATAAAAGTGAGAAGTCTGATGTATTCACCTATAGTCACCTATAAAATGATGGACAACTTTTTTGTCTGCAGTGAATGTTATACAGTTGTTAATAAAATGATGAACGTTTTTCCTTTGTCCAGGAAGTAGGTTGCTTACCTTCTATTAACTTGGCACTAAAAATTATATACTTATCTTTTTTTTCCGGAGAATTTAGAATGGCAAGAAGCATATAATCAGAAAACAAACGGTGATTATTTGATTAATTCTTGTTTTATTATTTCTTTTCCCTCAAACATGTTGAATGTTCCTTGTGAACTTAAATTTTATTCTGAGCAAAGCATGTTCACATAAAGCACATCACTTAATTACAGGTTTGTTTTAAATCTGCAAGCACCAAAATAAATGTGTGGGGGAAAAAGACTAACTTGTGTTCAGTCTGAAGTCTAGCAAATGCAGAAAGGAACTTAAAATATTTGTAATATTTTCCAGGAAATGTAAAATATGGTTAAGAAGAGTACGGCTAAAACATTTAAAAAAAGAAAGGGGGGGGGGGGGAAAAACTTGCACTGACAGTCAACGGGGGGGGGGGGTAACAACCTAGCACTGACAGTCAACAATCGCACGTTGAAAGCACTGTGCTGGAAACAAACTGCTGGATCCCTGATTCTTTCTTCTTCCTCTCTTTGCATTTCTAGGCAAGCTTGGGATATACGATGCTGATGGAGACGGAGATTTTGATGTGGAAGATGCTAAAGTATTGCTAGGCAAGTACAAACACAGGTGGAATAATTATATAATTCAGTTGTCATATTCATGTTTCATTGTTGTTTAATGTCAAAACTATTTCTGTTTTTTCCTAATTGAAGAACTTAAATCAATTTAATTGTGGTGGGTTTTTTTTCTTAATGCAAGTTGGAGGATTGTGTGTGCAACTTGTAGCAAGTTGTGTTCTTCTAGTATACCAATGTAAGTGGAAAGCATTTAGTTACTTACAGGATGATTTTGAAGTTAGGTTGTGGATGCTGCTGTATCGACTGTTGAAAAGATGGTTGTGATTATTAATAAATTTCTCAGATGCAGGTCTTAAGATGCTTCAAGAATTAAAACATTGTTTATGTTAACATGTTAAGCTAGGTCCATTTTAAAATGACTTCCAGCAGGTCTTTGTACTACTTAGATGACTGTTTAGTGTATTTTTGTACTGTCTTTCCTCTATTCCGAGTTCTCCACTGTTCACTTTCTTTGCCCTTCAGAAATCCTACATGACATGGATTTTTCTTCTTTGATGTTGAAACACTGGGTTTAGGTTTCTGTTCCTTGTAGTTTGGGGGAATGTCTTTCTGCTCACGATGTATCTTCAAAGAGAAATTTCAATCACTAGACATGCTTCGTGATATTGCCCTTCTACCTACTTCTAGCTTCACAATCAAGCATTGGAGACGTAATTCTTGCATACCTGATGTTAGAAAGTTTTTAGTTTTCTTTTAATTGATTTGTTCAAATGTAAACCTATTCTGAGCACACAAACCTAGCAAGTTAAACAAATAAACAAAACAACAAAAAACCCCAGCATAGTAAGGGAGACAAGGGCAAAGTGGAGTGTCTCAAACTAGTCAAAGTTATCAATAGTATATCAATAATATATTAGAATCATAGAAGCATAGAATCGTTTAGGTTGGAAAAGACCTTTAAGATCATCGAGTCCAACCGTTAACCTAGCACTGCCAAGTCCATCACTAAACCATGTCCCTAATTAGGATGTTATGGCTTGCTATTTGAAACTCATACTCCATCAAATCAGTTTATCATCAGTTTATTTTTCCCCACTTATGTTTGCAGAAATAAGCAAGTCTTTTTGGGGGGTTCATTTGTTTAATCCCTTCATGGTTAAAGAAAACTCATGCAATCAAGATTACTGAACCAGTTTGCAGTGGTGTGAATGTGAGAGGCACTCCAAAGAATCTCCTGTGCTCCGAGTGACTTCAGAGCTACAGATTGCGTGTTAATTATAAATGGTGAATAAGATAATACTTTGTATAGTTATAATCCTCATCTTTCTCTGTCTATTATGTAGTGTATAGAAAGTGGATATCAATCTTTTGTGGGTCATATTATTTGGATTCAGATTGCCAAGGTGGTAGCCAGAAACATGCTGCTGCTTTGTTACATCTCTGTTTTATGCAAGTTGATATAGCTGGGAATTCTGCCAGTACATGACAGTGTTTCTATTATAAGCTTGTCTTATCATGCATTTAAACCTTATACTTCAAATGTGACATTAGAAGGTCACAGATCAAAAGTTATTTTTATTCTTTTTGAATACTTGCTTAGAAATATTATTTAATCTCATTTAAGTTTAAGAATATTTTCTGCAGTACAAAGAAAATGGTAAATTTTGAAAAGTTACATGACTGATAAAAATTATGAATACAAAAATAAGTTTTTTCTAATAACTAGCTTGTAATATTAACTGAAGTTCCCAGTATATTATTGTGCTTGTTTGTATTTAACATTTAATATGAACTAAAAAATGAACACCACTATGCAGACTGAAATTATTTCATTGATGCAGAAACTGGAAGACTAGATTCCCTCTTGAGGAATTTGTCTTCCAGAATTAAGTCTTTGTAGTAAAGAAAAACAGATAGTAAGCCTGTATTCAACTGCATTAGGGTAACTTTCTAAATATTGAATGCATATCTCCTTTTATATTTTATTTGTGAGGATTTTGTTAGTACATATGCTGTGTTTGAAGACTTGTTACTTTCTGGGATTTTTCTCTCGGTCAGCCTACCATAAAAGCAAGTGGTTTCTCTGCTAATTTAATATTGACTTAAAAAGGAGATACTACTGTTTGATGTTTAGTGCTAGGAAGTCATATGCTTTTTTCTTTTCTGTTCTTTAGCTATTACTAAACTACTGTATATTGAAATGTGGCATGTACAGTGGTTTAATGTTGTCCACTTCCATAATCTTTAGTTTTCACTACAAATTTAAAGATTTAATTTGCATATTAATGATAAATATATTTTTAAGTTAATTTAATTTTGAGAAATGCTTCTACTAGTGTGAGTTTATTTTATATTTGAAAGAATGGTTTAGTAGCTGATAACTTAGTAGTTTTCTGTACTGCTTGGGCACACCTAAATAGAAGAATTAAAATTTATTATTTTATTTTTTGTATGTATAAGGTATGATAGGGTCTGTTCTTTTTATTTGTCGAAATCAAAGGAGGTTTGATGATTAAGTTCTCTTGAGGTATTTGTGTAATTTTAAAAACTATGTGCAAGCAGTGCGTTCTTCCCCTCTTCCCCACGCCCCCTCCCCAAGTAAGGGGGGGGGAACACACCACCTAAAACCCAACCAGCCAACCAACCCCAAATATTTGTTGAGTTAGTTTTGTATCCATTTATAAAAAAAAAAATTATCCAGGGTGGAAATGCAAACTCGTTGAAGCTAGTCTGCAGTTATCTTGCAGATTCTTTCTTTTTCACTGGTATTTGTGAGGTTCTGTTTACTGAATTCCTTTTGGTAATGGGAAGAGAGGCTTCTTAATCTGCTCCTTTGAGGGCTGCTGTTATCAGTAGTTCTCTTCCCACTTTTTGTCCACCTCACTCTGATTGTTCTTTGAAAGAAGTTACTCTTCTCAGGAGGAGTGTTATACCTCTGTACTTGAGAACCGAGTACAGAGAAACAGTGGCTTTAGTAGTATTACAAAAAAATGCATGTATAGGGAGTACCAGTGTCTGTTGTGATAGAATCTTTGGAGCCGAGCCATTTTTTATACTTCAGTCCTTTTTAACAAGCAACAATATCCTGAGAAATTCTACCTAAATGGCTGCAGGGGTTAGTACAATTTTGGGACTGCAGCTACAGAAAGTCATCAATATATCATTCTTGTGCATTTAGTTCAGAGTAGTCTGGCTATGCAGAAAATGGAAAAAACCTGACCTAGTGTATCAACAAACAAAGGGTAGTAAACAGTAGAATCCAAGCTTCTGTAAACCAAGTTTTTTTCCCCTGGTTTACCTATAGTAGAAAAAGATGTTTGCAAGTAGATGTACAAAGATTGCACATTCAGAAAATCTGTGGTGATAAAATAGGAGTTAAAAGAATGCTTTTGTATGGTACAACTGTTTAGGATAAGCTTCATGTTCTTACCTATTTTTCTCATGTTCAATTGTAGCACCTTCAAATATTAAAAGCTTGCACATGCTCATTCTCGTAAAAGATGTTTGCAGGAGAAAAAAGGCTTTGTCTCGTTAAATGAATGTAGGCAAGCCCTCCTCCCCATTTGGTTATGGTAACACTGTTGAATAGATAAAGATTTTGACTCCCTCGATTACTGTTTGATTTCAATTGTAATGTTTAGACTTCTCTTGAAATAAAATAGTTATTTCCCATGAGACTGATTTAGCATGGTATGGCTACCTGATTGGGCAGTTCCATTTTTGTCACCATTTTCACCACTTCTTACCATGCTTATGTGGGCTTATATTATCAGTACGTGAGTTTTACTTTGAAAGCAGTTCTTCTTGATTATGGGGATGAATGAAGACCAAAAACAGTTTGAGTGTTAGTTTGTTTTTTTTTTTTAATTTTAACTCTTTCTAAGAAAAAAAACCATAAATACATGAAATAATGTGTTACTTTCTGTAACTCAAGCTGAAGTGTCTTTTTTTTTTTTTTTTTGAACCCTTCGATTCAAAGGCCGTTATATTAATCTTGGATAGTTTTTGTGAAGAATTGTAAAGAAAGGATTTGGGGTTTTGTTGTTTGGTGGTTTTTATGGTAAAGACTATAAGATGTATTCTTCCAGTTTCTGTGGTTCCCTTTGGTGTCCTAATCTTTTCAAAGAAAATATGCTGTTATACTCCATGTTATATTTTATAAAGATAATTGCCCAAGAGTCTTATTCTTAACTTAGTGGAAGAACAGGGGCATCTATGTGGTTCTTCACGTGCTTACAGAAATGCTGTCTAAAGCCTGGGGTCTTCTGTGAGTGGTGTTTTGGTTTTTTTTTCTTTAATGCCAGATTCCAACAGAATAGAATGATACAAGTGTTTATAATTCTGTGCTTATAACATAGAGATTTTTTTTTCTTTTTTTTTTAGATTCAGGTTTCCATTCTTAAATTGAGATTTCTTTCTTCAGTAAAATATACTTACTTTGGTTTATGTCTTTGCATCTTGCTTGGTCCAAATTTTGAAAGCAAATTAGAATGATGACTGACTAATGTGCATAAAGTTAAGTCTATAAAATTTAATTTTTATAGAACTAAGCCATGGAAGAAGTTGGAGAGGGATATTTATAATACCTTGATTGCCTCCTGGATTCAATCTGTCATTTTTAAACCTTTGGGCTATCCAGTGAAAAATTAAAGAGAATGGCTGGTCACTCAAGTAGAGGTTCTGGACATCCAGGTACAAGGATGTGGAACATCATGGACTTGGAAGTTTCCTCAGAATTATCATTGATACTTTCACTATGTGCTGTAAGAAAAACGTGTTGAAATGTGTTAAATGTCTCTGCCATGAACTCCTCTATCTTGAATGTTTCATTAACCGGCACCTAATAATGCTTTGTAGTCTGCATGTGCAACATGTTCACTTAATTTTATGTCTCAACAATGTCTTCACCCTTAGCCCACTTTTCTGCTTCTCCTTCTGACACAAACGAAGGTTTGGTCTGGTTAGAAGTGGGGGAAATTCCTCCCTCTCCCGCTTTAAAGCTTACCAATAATTGGCGTTTGTCATTGCTTGATCATTCTGTTGTACTTTTCCCAGAATGGAAAAGTTGAAATGTTATTTAATAATAACTGTAAAACAGTGGATTTTAATACAAAACAACAGGAGGAAAAAGAGAGCATTAATCATGGCTTATTTGTATTTTACAAACACCGGTTAGATCAGTGGGTCTTGTAGCCCAAGATAACAGCTCCTGGTATCAGAGAGTTTAGAAGTGACGAGCTCTTTCTTCGCTGCTCTGGCCATCTCTACTTTAGCTGTCTTTAGTCTGCTTTAGATTTTCTATGTAACAATACATACACCTTTTATACCGGCTACCTTAATTTTTATCTAGTGTTCTGTATATCCTCAGCTTTGGAATTAATTCCTGAGGATCAAGTATATCATGTAGAATATATATCACAGAAAAAAATGATTGAGAAGCATGTTAAAAAAACCAAACAAGCAAACAAACTGCAAAACAGTTCCCCCAGCAATTAGAGTCCTCACTTCTAAGCAAAATCAAAATTCTGCATGGTAGAATAAATGTTATCCTTAACAGTATGTCTGTGACAAGTTTGTTTAAATACTGTTTGCTTTTAAATGTTATTCTCAGCTATCAGTTGCAAGCTCTCAAATTTGAACATGATGGTTTAAAAAAAAAAAGGCAAATTGGATGATTTTAAGTCGTGGAGGATTACTGTTAAAAAAACTGTCTAAAGGTAAATGCTGCGGCAAGAAAACTGAACATAAATGGATTTGGTTTTAGGACTAGGAAGAAGGGAAAGCAAAGCTGCCGCCTTTTTTTAAGTTTTTGGCATAATATTGTGCATGTTTATTGTCCAAATTATAGTCTGTACTTTGAAAGATTCAAATTTCTTAACATATTTCTATTTCCTAATTAGCATTCCTGTAAAGACTGCTGTCTGTGACATGAGATGTCTTTCACAGATCCTCCTTTTACAGTTTCCTCTTTCCACCTAACTGCTGTCTCTCTCTCTTTTTTTTTTTTTTTTTCCCTCCTTCCCCCTCTCTCTCTCTCTTTCCTCTATTCTTGTGTAGGCCTGACCAAAGATGGCAGTAATGAAAATATTGATTCCCTTGAGGAAGTCCTTAATATTTTAGCAGAGGAAAGCTCTGATTGGTTTTATGGCTTTCTCTCATTTCTCTATGATGTATTGACTCCTTTTGAAATACTAGAAGAAGAAGAGAGCGAAGCTGCAGATGATGTTGATGGTACGTCACAGAATGAAGGGGTTCAGGGAAAAAAGACTTGTGTTATTTTGGATTTACAGAACCAGTGACTGAGAGACTAATTTGATTGGCTTTCGAAAATGTCCATGAAATCATCAGTCTTAATATAACAGGAATTTATGGCATTGAGGGGAAACTCCCAAATGGACGCTATAAAGATTGAACTAAAGTCAGCCATGCAATGTAGTTTCGTTAGTTGAAAGCCTTTCAGTGGCTTTTCCATTTTTGTGACAGGACGACAAATACTACACAGTTGTGTAAATATGTAGAATAAAATGTGTATCTGCGGTTGTGTAGTTGGTTTCTGTATGTGCTTCAATTTGTGCATTTGGTGCACAAAGCTAAGTGTAATAACCTCTACTGTTAACACTATAACATTTGTCCTTCCAGCAAACATTAACTGAAACATTTTGTAACAGCTTTGATTGTAAAGTATTCTGGCATGACTGCATTATGTAAATACATATTTATATGTTAATCCTTAATATAGACATGACAATGATAATTCTCTTGTGAAATATAATTTTAATAAATAATTTATTTTGTGATTCACTGATTTCTTAGATAGATTCTTTTTACCTGTTCAAATAAAAGCACTTCATTTAAAAGTGCTTGAAAATTTTACAGAAACATTTATTTCTAAGTTAGCTGACATTTGTTGTATTCAGAAGATATGATGTCACTATATGGTTTATTCCCACTGATTTGTCTGTTTTCAAACTAAGTTTTCAGTCTTTTTTTTAATATAACAATCACACCACAAGGGCTGTTCTAAATTTGTTTGAGTTTTTTTAAGGTGGGCCTTTTATGAAAGTGGGAAGCTGTGATAATGTATTTCTAATGTAATACTGAATATATTAAAGACTAATTGGAAATTAGAATGTAATGTCTTCTATTCCTTGCTAAATTCAAGAACTTAATGTAGTTTTGCAAATTTTAATCCTTTTCCTGTAAAACTGTTTTACAACAGTTGTTCCAAAAATATTTTTCATGTACATGAATTCTGTCTGCTATCATAAAGTTATTGGTATAGAAAGGGGAGTTTATAATTGTGTTCTGCAGTTTGTATCAGGTACTAAAAGCTGAAACTGAGCTGTCATTTTAATACATGAATAGTGTACTCAATCAGATTATTATTAAAATTATATGAAATTGTTTATTGTGATGCCTGCTATGCTTAAGTTTATATCTGTTTCCCATATAAAGTTTATACTCACATTTTAACACTAGTGGATGCAGGCTGAAATTTTAACCGGTTTTCAAATTAAATGAATTTTCACTTGCTTTGGCATGGCAATTTTAAAGCATTTTGACATGCCTGTTTCAAAAAAGCTTTCATTAAATCATCCAACTCAGGGTTCTACTCAATCTTTAAAAAGTAATAAAAAAGAAAAAGTGTTAGTGTTAAGCAAGTGAAGTGGTTAAAAAAAAAAAACAACCACCTCACAACTTTTTTTTTAATACTGCTGCTTAAGATTTACAAATGAACTAGATCCACATAAACATTTTCTTCCAAATATTTGAGGATTAGGTTATAAGAAAGTTAATAACACGTAAATTTAATGTTTTTTAGTATGAGATATATGAAGCATAAGGCAAAGAAAATAAACCCCCCGTACATTATGAAAATAAATGCTAGTAGATCTGTGGAATATTACTGAGAAGTTTCTTAGCAAGTGGAAGAAACTTGCAAAGTATCTGAGACGTAGGAAATAAGCAAGCTTGGTTTGTTTTGTTTGGGTTTTTTCTCCTCTCAATTTTAGAAGCAGATTTGAATTAGAACTAAGAGTTTCATCACTATTGTAGGATAATAATAATGTCTCTCAGTATGAATTAGAAAAATTGTCATGGAACATTGAATTCTATTGTAGATGCTTCAGTAATGGAACTAGATAGCCAAAAAGAGGAAGAAAACATGTACTATGAGAATTCTGTATCATGAAGTTTATACCAAATAGTTAAAATACACATTGATAATCTGATGAAGTTTCAAGTGAAACAGAGTTAAACAGATTGCTTGAACCATGACAAAGCTGCAGGCACTGAAATAGATAATGGTTACATCAGTTTAACTTGGGCTAGGGAGATGACATGCAGGCCAAGAAAGTTCTGATTTGATATCATAGAAGTTCCTTGTTGATTTTAAGTGTGTGGAAGTCTGCTCAAAAACAATTATAATGTGAATAAAGAATTTGTAGGAGGAGAAAAAGGGATGGGGGGGGGAAGACCTAGGGGAAATACTAACAGTAAATAACTTTCTAGAGTGTTTAGTTTCCAGAATACAGTTTTTTTTCAGAAGTGTTCACTCTTGCCTGGTGTTGTTCCTGTTGAATTACAAATTATACCCTCACCAGTGGTGAACAGAGCTGTCAAGGCTCTCCTGAAGTTTGGGACAGAAGAGTTTGATTTTAATGAATTGCATTAATTGTTGTGATTGCAAGCAGGACTTGGCTAGTAAGGGTGCTAATAAGATTTAGATGAATCTTCAGTTATATTGGCATGGCAGTTTTTCTAAAAAAAGCATTTTAACAGCAAAAAAGTTAAGCTGAGTATGATATGCAAATAAGCAAGGAAAACTGAACTATAGCTCAACTTTTGCTTCTAAGTCTACACAAAGTGTTTGAAGTTAGAGGAAATTGAAACCTAAATTTTTAGTTTGATTTGTGGTGACTATCAGTTATATAAAATACAGTCAGCATATTAATGTTTTAAAAGTAGTCTAGAAAACTTTTGAAGTGGTTTTAAACTGTAGATAGAAAGCTGTAGCGGCTTTGCCTTCTGATATTATTTTAGAATAATTATTTCAGAAGGCAAAGCTGCTGTTTTCTACCTACAGTTTTTGGTTTGAGAATTTGAAATAGGAGCAAATTAGTAGCAAACCTTGTTTTTAATGAGGAAAATATATTGTTTAAGTGATAGGAACTTCCTAGGTTTTGTAGCTAGTAAAGAATGAAAATTTAGTGATTTTATGTTAAATTGAACACGGAGGTTTCATTAGCTACCTTCATATTCCTTACAGGTCATTTATATTAAATTTCACAGAGCTGCAGAAGTAAATGTCTGTGACTAAAGTTGTAGTCTTCCAGTTTGGCCATCTTTTTTAGAAATAGTCAGGATGTTTTGCTTTGCCATTTTCTAGTGTTGGTAAATGTTTGATATTTTAACTGCCAGTCTTCAGCAGATGTTTACAACCTTCAAACAAAATACTTCATTAACCTTTGTAGCATAAGCTCTTGCTTGATTTGTTGTGATACTAATGTAAAGAAGTTGTAGGGGAAAAAACCTTGAATACCCATATATCTGAAATGGCTGAGAACTTATAGGAGGTTTGAACCCCAGATTTCTGTGACCACCTTCAACAATATTTAATTTTAAAGTAAGACAGTGTTTTTTGGGGGGGGGGGGGATCACAAGGCTCATAATATATAGAATAACTTAGAATTGAACAGAATAAACAGAAAATTCTTATTGCAACAACTTTTTTTTCCTCAAAAAATGAGCTTTATTGAGAGCGTGTTCAATCTTACGCTCTTGAAATTTGTTTCAACGTCAGTGAATAAGTCTTACCACCTGTAGGTTTCATTTTATGGTAATTTTGCATTATTGTTTATAGTCTCCATTGACTGGCCTTAGAAGAAATTGACTTTTTATGACAGTTATTCATATAGGTTACAGTTGGATGGAGGGGTAGAAGAAGAATGCATTGAAGCACTAGAAGGATTTTCGTTTCATTTCATAATCGTTAATGGTTAAATGGGGGGGGGGAAACACATTGTAAACATGACTTTTGAGAGCTGGGGAAAGCTGTTGCGTACAGTTCAGTCATTTTGGACAGATGCATACTATTTTCCCTATTCAGTTGCCATCAGTTAAGCAGCTATCGTAATGATAGCACAGCAGCATGAAATACATTAAATACTATCTTTCGTATGGTCAGTTAGGATTGATTTCTAAAGATGAGGCTAATAAAGGCAAGACTTGCTTGTTGGTTTCTTATCTCTTCTCATACAAGATGCAACATATGCATCTGTGACTTCAGAAAATGCTTTCTGCCCTGTGTCTCCAATTCCAATTTTTCTTCTAAAATTAGGCAATTAAATAAGCAAGAGATATTAAAGCAACTTACTGAGAATGTATTGAGAGTATTTTAATTTTTTTTTTAATGCTAGTTGTATGAATTAAAAAAGCTCTCTTGCATTTGGGAGGGTTACAGGCTGGGGGGTGTCCTGCAATCCGCATACAGGTAATGAGTTCAGTTTAAGGTAAGTGGGTGCTAACCTTGTGTCAGTAAGCTACTTTGTTTAACAGAAGACCTGGTATATCCAATGTAGCATATTATAAATTCAGTATAATAGTAATAATTATGTGCAGGTGCATATGCAAACAAACAATCATAGCTTTTTCTGACTTGCAGTTCTGCCGGAGAAGGAAAACTGAAAGGAGAGAAAAAAGGTTAATAATGGTTTTGGCTTACAGATTTGTATTTCCTTTTTTAGTTCTGCAATTTTAACATCTTTTGCTAATTTTCTGTGTGGTGAAGGAGTTTTTTTGTTGGGTCCTCATGAATTAAGGCAAGAGTCTGAGCACAAGCCCTAATGTTTAAAGCTTGATGCTTTCTGTTCTGTTATCCAGGCTTTGCACAAATTGCAGAAGGGTAGCAAGTTCTGTCTGTCAGCTGCTTAGTGCTAACCTTGGCCATATGCTTTCTATGGTAAATGTGAAGTAGCCTCTTCCTTTTTCACACATAAGTGGATAAGCCACCTTAATTAGCTTACATTTGTTGCATGATGCTGCAGGTTAAAAGGGTTTATGCAGGTAGATGTTGTGGTGAATTTGCTTTATAGGAATTTTTTCGTGTGGCAAAGCTTTTTTGTATAGCAAGGATATTAAAGTTTCCAGTATTATTAAATGAATAATATAAAATTTGCATATGCAAGAATAAACTTCAAGTTTCTCAATATATTGTTACATATGAGAATATTATCTGTCAACATCTGTGAAACTGCTCAAAAAGACTGAGTGCTTTGTGTTATCTATTATTTTTGTTTTGTAATACTTTCTGAATAAAAATAGTATTCATATATTTTTCTTTTGATGCTGAAATTCTAAAGCTGTGCTCTCGCTTGGGGGTTCTTTTTGTGGAGGTTGTTCTTGAAGGTTTTTATGAGGAAAAATAGAGAAAATGACTGAATTTTGTTGCAGAATTAGAATGCTTTGTAATATTCTGAGTTTCAAAGAATCAGTTAAGATACTAATTATCTACCATTAAGCATTATATAAAAATAACCACTTTGACATGAATATTTAATTTTTAGTATGACTGTGTAAAGCAGCTCTTTGGAAAATATTGCAAACGTATCCAGCTATGTTAACTTTGAAGTCTACTTTTTAATTCACTGACTCCAGTAGTAGCCATTTCTGACATTCCATTATAACCACATATGTGGTTCTAAATTCTATATTTCTTTTTGTACTGCCAGCACTGGACACTTATAATGTAGGACTGAGTGGGGAAAAAAGAAGAAACTTAAAAACTAGCTGAAAAAAAGCGTGAAGACACTTGAATTGGAACTTAGAATAAGGGTCCACAAGTTCAGGTACATGATTCGTAAAATTCTGGACATTGGTTTGTGTGCCCCAAGGCTGTAAGAGCCTAAGTCTTTGCCAATGAGTTTACTTAGATGCCAGATTTTATCACATGCCCCAGGACATTGCTGTCTTGGAAAAGTGAAGTGTTTTGCACCCATGTCTTGCTTCAGCCTGTTCAGGGTTCACAAATGAGGCTTCCCTGTGCTGTAGCCATTGTAAGGACCCAGTCCAGGTGGAAATCAAGATGCAGCAGGATTTCTGTCTTGTGATTATTACATAATATTAAGATTTTGAAATATGTTATTCTACATACTTTTCCTGTAAATGGGTCTATTAATAATATGTTAAACTATACCTGATTTATGGAATTAGTCATGCATTGATAATTTGCTGAGAATCTTAACACTATTCATTGTATAAAAGCAGATTGAAACAAATTACTGCTTGCCTGAATATTTAACAAGTGAAATGTCAATAATCAGTGAACAAGGTATTCTGTAATCTTTCAACGTAGTGCATATACTTTTATTTAAAAATAATTTCAAATATCTGTATGATAATTTTTGTGTATACAGATCTTTGTAAAATTTTCTGTTTTATCTGTCAATACATGCTTTTCAGAGTGTATCTTAAAATATCCAATAACATTTCATTTTAGTATGAAAAGGGCAGGAGCTAGACATTTAAATATAGCTTTGTGCAACTTGGCTGAGTACCTTTTATTATTTATATTTTCATTGATGCTGTAGTATAACAAAGTTGGGGTCTGTTCTTCCTTTTATATGAGAAAATTGTTTACTTATTGTTCCACACACTGCTTAAAGGTAATAAGATTGAGTAATTAATTTAGTCAAGTTAGAACTCTGGACTTCAGCAATGATGGTAATCTGTGGGGGAAGAGCTTAAAAAGGCTTTCATATCCCAGGCTTAAGTTTGTAAGGAAATTGATCTAAAAATTATCCCAGGCATAAGTTTGTAAGGAAATTGATCTAAAAATTGTATTTTTACCTGGCTAACCCATTTTTAAGAAATTTTGGGCATAATGTCGATGCTTGATACTTTGAAAACATGTAAGATAGCAATTAGATGCAAGTTGATTACACTGACTTTAATGGCTACATTCTTTAAATTTATGATTTTTTTTTTTTTTAGTGTAGAATATGGGGGGTTCATTTGGTTTTTTTTTTTTAAGAATAAATGTTGAAGTATATTGATGCAGTTTGAGTAATTACTAATTGTTTTCTGGAAACCTAAGCTCGAGGTTCAAATGGCCACTGTAGGTGCTTTATATGTCTGAATGAGAAGCCTAATGTTGAGACATGAGAATATCTCTTCTAGTTTAAATAAGATCATGTATGAGTGTTAAAAATATATTTACCATAACTTTTATTAACTTTCTAGTTAGTTTTTGGGTAACAATGCACATGATTTTTGTGCTTAAGGTAGTTGTGTTTATGGGGTTTAGGTCTTCATCCACAGCAGCATGATGGTGATAATCCAACCTCTTTTTATGGTATTAGAAAGATGAGGCTCACTTTTATTTGTATTTTGGGGAAGGCTTTTGCCTTCATGCCTCTTGGGGGACTAGGTATAAAGCACAATCAAGATGCTGAATGACCTCAATTTCTGTTAGCTACTATGGGGAAAGAGGGCAGTACCTGACTTTGGAGAGTAAGGTTTAACAGTCTTAAATAGTCTTAAGTAAAGTAGTAAGTATTTTAACTAAAATGAAGTGGCAGCTGCTTTTTGGAATATGAGCAATACCTTTGCGAAAACATATTTTCCATTGGATAAAGAAACATAGATTGTAATTCATTTTAAGAAAATACTCAATTTATATCATCTATAGTACATAGGTGCTTGAAGATCTTTTGAGTTAATATGTCTATTAAATATTTATCAAATTGTATAGAAATTTAAGTTAGTGGGTTTGAGAGAGAACTGGCACAATACCTAGCAGAGAAATCAGCTGGGATATTGGTCATAATTACGTGGCATCATGCTGTCTGGAGAGAACTAAGCTAGCTCTAAGAAGTTAAGAAGCATCTCAAGTAGCATGCATCTGGTAATGTGGTACTTTTCTTGGATTAGTTAGTCTTCCATCTCAGTACTTGTGGTGGTCTTGCTACTGAAGATGCTTTATTCTTAATGAGTTAACATTTCATACCTCTCCATAGCATTGCAGTGTGCTATGTAAAGATAACTTTTTACATGGCATGGCAGATGGAAAATTTTATGTCATGTTTGTTGAACATCACAGTTATGTTCGTAACCTATTTCCATTTTGCAACAAATCAGGTGAGGAGCCAGGAGGGGTAGCCAAGAAAAAAACTAAAGTCAAAGGTATTTCTAACGTTCTTTTTCTTGTGGAACTTTATGCAGATAATGATGTCTGAAATGCATGCGCATTGCAAATACAGAATGCAGGTTATAATAATGTTTACTAATACTAGCTATGTTGGCTAAGTGTTGTCTAACGGTGCAGCAAACTATTATCCTCCCCATTTTTCAGTAAGTTTTTTTTACCACTGATTGTAATTTAATGGCAATGTGAATGCTTTCCTAACTAGAGATTATATTTTGTTTGTGCAAATTTATTTTACAACAGTTGTCTTGTTTAGATTATAAGTAGTTTATGTTAACTTCGTATTCTGCATGTTTAAAAAAAGTTCTGATGTATATGCAGATTTTGGTCTGTGTGAAATCTTCCTTTAGTTATCTTTCATGAATTCATTATACTATTAGTATCTTGTAATTGGACTCGAGCACCTTGATTTCTGCTTAAGTCTGTACTTAAATAGTTTCATCTATTTTTTTCTTATGGGAGGAGAAATTTAGGTAAAGTTCAATAACTTCCCCTTTAATATTATTTGCAGGATTGATTGCAGTGATGATACTTAGAAATTTTCCAAAAGCTTGACGTAGGATAGCTTGCAACCGATTTATGCCATATATTTATTTATAATTACATTGCTGTATGAACAGGACATAATGGTCTAAATGTGTTCAGTGCAACAGAGAGACTAAAAAAGCTAATTAGCCTCACCAAAACACCAAACTACCAGATGTTCTTCAGGTGCTTAACTCTTTAGAAGTGCTCGGTTATCTCCGCACAGCATGGTGCTATGTAAAGAACACAGTCTCTTTGCTGCATTAAAGACACTTAGACTTTAATGTGTTTTTTCTAGCAGTATGTGAAAAATGCACGCTGTTTGTAATACAAAGTCTCATTAAGAAAAAAGGGCATTTGCTGAGGGAAGCTCTCATGCTCGTATGAATGTGACTTTTCTTAGCATCTTGCATGCAAGTTGAAATTTTTAGCATTTGTTCCACATTGTGCTTGGTATGACTTGGTTGCAAATTGTGTGTTTCTAAGAATGTAATAAATGTCATTTAACAACTCATTCCTGAGTTTTGGATTATTTTTCAGTGTTTGGTATGAGAATGAAGACATGGTATGATATATTTCAAATGCTTTATGCCAAAATAAAAAAACAGTTGGAAGGAACCGTGATGTTATTCCTTTTAGATTGAGCTATGGGATTGAATTGTTCACTCGCAGAAATGGTACACAGCGGTTAGAGGCAGATGTTACAGGAGAAATGTTGTCACTTGCCTGCTTTTTACCTCAACAGACAGCAGTTTCTCTCAAAAATCTGAATAAAAATAGAGCTGTTGTATTTTATATATAAAATCGTAATTGCTTTTTTAATAATGTGGGAGTATTAACTTTAAAAACAAATACTGCATACAGAGATTTAATGGAAAAATTTCTAAATTTCACTGAGTTAAAAATTCCTTATTCTGGAGAATGCTGCTGGTACTGACAATGTTTTTCAAAGCTGGGGGCAAAGTGGAAGTAAATATTGAACATTTAAATTTGAAGGATGCTGTTCTGACTGTTCTTCTGATATATTATCTAGCTACTGTGTCACAGCCAAATGGGAATTGAAATAGAGAAAATAAGCACAAGAGGTACAACTCCAAAAGTAAAATACACAAAAAAGTATTACTAATAATGCTCCATATGGAAAAGCAAAGATGTAAGAATTAATTTACAGTTGTTACTTTGATTTCACTGAATATGGTCAAACCAAGTTAACTTTTTTGGAGTTGATTTAATTTACCAGGGCATTGCTGTTTCTTTTTAATTATGGTGTACTTATTTCTTATTTTTGTAAAATATATGCTTAAGATACATTTATAAGTCTTGGCCTAATCTGAGGTAACAATGTCAGTAAAATGTTGTAGTATACATTTGTGTTGTTACAACACTTTCATTTGTAGTTTTAGGAAGTTCAGAAAATTGTGAAAAAAATGTCTTTTTGCAATGCTCTTGACATTTCTAGATCCTACAATGGTCACACTGTTGTCAAAGATTCAGAATTTACTGTGATTTTTCATGCTGACGGACAAAACTGTCTTTAGCATTCTGCAGAAGTTAGCTAACAGTAAGATAATAGAGGCATGGTTTTCACTAGATTAATGCTTTATTTGGATGCAGTTGCAGTAAGCTAAGGTTATTGGCTGGCTGCATGGTGTGAGATATTGCTAAAAGTCAGAACTAATTTGTTTAAATGGCTTAAAGCTTAAATAGTTAATTATACAAGTTTAAATTGGCATCTAACACACATTAAGAATTTGATGAAAGCTTTTAGATAGTTGCTCATAAGATGTTTTCTGATCTAAGAATGGTTCTCTTATTGAACATTTCCTCTTTTTTAAATGAAAAACTAAAAAGTAAAAGAAGTAATTAAAGAACCGCTCAAGAAATTAAAGGAGAAGCAGGAATCCAAGAAGGAGGAAATCAAAGATGAGGAAGGAAAAAAGAAAGCCAGGAAAGGAAAAGAGGCTACTGATCGAAAGGACAAGAAAGCTGTTGATATGAATAAATTAAAGAGAGATTCTGACAAGGCTAAAAAAGACAAAGGAAAAGAAAAGGAAAAAAGCCTAGACAAAAATGTGAAATCCAAGGAGGCTACAAAAAAATCAGCCAGTGAAAAGGATGGTACTATTCAGGTGGGAAAAGACAAAGAAACAAAAAAGATAGTTAAAAACCCCTCCAAGGAAGACAAGAAAGAAAAGAAATAAGCAGAGTTCTGGTTGTGCTAATGAAGAACAGACCTCAAGAATGAGAAATTCAGCATATTTATATGAATGTGGTAAATATGGCAATAAGAAGATAATGTTTTCTGGTAATAAGTGTGAACAAAGGCTATATTTAATCATTTTTTGAAAACTGTTAAGTGTGTACTGGCATTGTAAACACAAAGCAAAAATGTCTGCTGTGAATCTCAAATATGTACATATGTTAATATGCCTGGCTAACAATGTGTACTGAAAACAGAAATATCAAATTGATGCAAATTACTTCAAGCATACTCTAAATCTCGGTGTTTTTGTTTCTCCCCCCCCCCGGTATTAAAATGCTGTTTTCTTGATGTGGGGATGAAAGTGTAATGTTGTATATCAAATGCAAGTTTAAAAGCAATATTAAGAGGATTACCTGGACACATACACTGGAAACTCACAAAAAATATTTCTGTTTCACAAAAACAACTAAGAGGAGCATTAATAGAATGTATTGTCATAGGAGCTTAGCAAATAAATGTAAATTATTCCCTGCTAAACTTTTTTCCCCTATGTAGACTGAGAAGACTATTTTATACACGAACAAACAAACCAACTTTAGTGTTGCGTTTATTTATGAGACTTCACTGTATACTCAACCAAATTTATTGATCCTGTGACAATATGTTCTGCTTTTCTTTCATCCTTTCTTTCTTTCTTTCTTTCTTTCTTTCTTTCTTAGCTATCTTTCTTTCTTTCTTTCTTTCTTAGCTATCTTTAGGTCTGAAAACTTGATTCACTGTCACTTTTCAGTTTACTGTGTCCTGATTTTTTCCAAGTTTTCCAAGCTTCTGGTAATGAACACTGCTGAAAATTAGGCCACCTATTTCACCATTGATGGGTATTGTTGGATTCCAATCACGTTTTAAGAAATGATATGTTACTACTGTATTTTGGTTAAACTTCTTTGGAGAACAGCTTGTGTATTATTATTTTCTTCAAACAACACTTTTGAAGTACGCGATACTTCTGTAAGCAAGCTCCTGTGTTAGTTTGCTCTTACAGCTTCTGTATATTTAACACCAAGGAATGATTCATCTAGCAGCCTCATTAGAATAAACAAAGTTACAAAACATTTCTTCAGAGATATTTCAGTATGGTATTGAATCTATACTTGCTTTCAAGTTTATATGGAAAAGCAATATTTTTTAATTTTACTAGACAAATAATATCACTTAGTATGTAGAAATATTAATTGCACAATAAAATTACACAAGATTCAGAACAAAATTTGTAATGAAAGTTGAAGATTTATTATTGTAATACTGCAGTAATGTTTTAAAGAAAACAAAACTATGGAGTGAAATTGAGCATGAGTATATATATGTGGGTGGTGGTGTAAGATAAAAGTCCTGAAGGTTGATTCTGTTTGTGGTTTTGCTTAAATTTTGTGTATAACAGTTGGCAATACACTTACCTCAGACTTTCGATACAGCACATACATGTGTCTAACATGGTTTGATCCATAGAGCTATAAGATGTGGTAATAGGGTAAGATATCTGATTTTTTTTTTTTTTTTTTAGAGGAAACTTATGAAAAACAGTTCAAATGAAAGCTGTAGAAAATAGTGCAGTAGCTTAAGGTTCTGGCTGTGATAATTAACAGAGATGATATACCGAGCTATTTTCTAAATATTTATATATGTGTGAAGAAGGAGGGAGAAGATGGGTGTGTTATGAACATTATAGTGCTTAGCAAAAAACTTGACAGAATGAAGATCTAATAAATGCATTGCATAATGAGCATTCTCTTAGGTTTTGGTGATGATAGACATGTTTATTCATCTTTGCTCTGACAGATGTTAAGATACATCTTTGATCGAGGAGCACTCAAATCACACTTCTCAAGAATGGTGGCACAGTGGTATAGTGCACATCACTTTTTATTTTCTCCCTGATGTGACAGAAGTTTTAACTGTCTGGGAGTGAAATTTGGAATGAATTGCCTTTCTGATTAACATATTACTGTATCTATGACCCAAAGTTTATCTGGTTCTAAAAAAGTTTTTTTTTTTCCAAAGAACATTTTATTTGAGCAGCACTCCAAGCTATACAGATAGCCACACAGTAAAATGAGATCTTTGCCCCAGAGATCTGTTTTGCTGTTGTGTATCTCTATGAAATATTATTGTCATTCATCTTAACGTGGCAAGTTACCACAAAGCTCAAAAAATGCACCACACAAGTAAAAACTGAGTGCAACTTTATTTTGATAAAAAGATGAGAGAAAATAGTATCTTGCAAAAAGTAAATGACTTGACATACTACATACTCAACAGGATTGAATAGGAATTGGTGATAAACACGATAGATGTGTATAAAAAGCTTGAAAACAAAGTTGAGAAATGTGCAAGCAAAACAAAGAAATACTCTTGCTAGTCCCTTCTTTCCTTTTACACACCCTAAGTGCTTGTTGGCTGTGAAATATTGAATAGCTTTTGAAATACTTTGAATCCATTTATTGTTCATGAAGCAGAGCAAGTGGTTGTCTGGAATTGGAGATGTGAATTATCGGAGGATGTGAGGACTTATTTAAAGAGGTGTATATGTAAGGGAAGTGAACTGTATTTGAAAGCACGGTGGCTGTTTCTACGCCTCCAGATTCTGAAACGTGAGACAGTGGCTAATATAAGTAACTGGTTTTATCTCCGTATGTACTTAAAGATGATTGTAGAAGGAAGTAACTTCTTACTCTTGTAGCCATTAATACTACTGTAGCAAAAGATGAATGTAAGTCTTAATATTTTTGAATATTTCAGGGTTTTTTTTAATGACACAGAAGAAAATTGGCAAAAAATGAAGTGTAAATTTGGCTTTTTTCTTCTAGCTTCTGATCTTGACTCCGTAGTAGCGGACTCTTAGTTACAGTACTTTTAGGTACAGCCTAACTACTTATCTTCATGTAATTTAACCAATACAAAAAGGTGTAAGTAGAATTGATTCTGTTATTCCTGTTCCCATTACTTATATAGGGTAATGGAATAAATATTTGTTTTTCTCACGATGCATAAAATAATATCTCTAGTTTACACAAAGTTGTTTTGAGGCATACTAGTCCTATTTGTATTGAGATATGTTTGACTCCAGTAGAAACCTGGTGATTATTTGTTTTGTTTTTTAAAAACTTTACTGACTTGAAATATAATACTTATTTTTCCACTTAAGGTTACTTTTACAAGACTGTTAGCAGTACAGGAGTGTTCATTATAGCATAGCCTCTGCTTTCTTAAATACTACTTTTCTATTGATACCTGTGCATACAGCTCTTGAGAAACTAGCTTGTTTTGGGCAGTGTGTGTGTTTATATAAGAAGGTAGTTTTTATCTTAATTGACCTTGGAACTTAAATATGAACCTAGGAAAAATGACGTAGGATTATAGGAGAATTCCATTTGGAAGGGACTTCAGGAGATCCTTATTCCAACATCCTGCTCAAAACAGGGTCATCTCAGAGGTATGATTAGGTTACGCTGTCCGTTATCCAGTGTGGTCTTTAAAACCTCCAAGGATGGGAATGCACAACCTCTCTGTGCAGCCTTTTCCACTGGTTTGACTATCCTCGTGGCGGGTGTGGGTGGGTGCGTGTGTGTGTGTGGAAGTTTTTTCTTATATCCAGTCTGAACCTCTCTTCTTTAAGGCTTGCTTGAATCCTGCGTAAAGGATGGTCGAGAAGAGGATAAGGCTAATACCAATACATTCCTTCTTGAGAATGTGGTGTCTTAAGATGTGCCATAATCTTTCAAGGCTATGAATTATCTTTATCTCTTACTATGGTGTTGATCATTGCTGCTATTGGTTGCTTTCTTTTCATTGTGTTTTGATCTAGAAAGACTCTGTGGTATAGACAGTAAGCATCTTAGTGGTGAAATTCCATCAGTCATACTTTTTCTGTAGTAATTTAGTTGTCAAAAGAAATTGGAGATTGAGATTACCTTATTTGGAAGAAACTACATTTCTCTTCATCAGATCTTCTAAGATTTAACATATGAATTTAAAATACCTCTTCTCATTCTGAGCAGCATGGTATAAAGTTCAAATTAGTTCATCACCTATAAAATTGATCATATGAAGCCCTTTTTGCCCAAACAGAAAAACAGCGAGACAAACCTGCTGCTTATTTTTCTTCTGGATACTGAATAGGTGTTGAGAATAGCATAGTCCTTTGTTCAGTTACTTTGAAATAAAGGCAAATGCTTAAATTTCTGTCCCTTTTTTCCCTTCATTGTATGTTTGTCTTCAAAACATGTATGTTTACTATCTGAATACACTTTAGTCTTTGTATATATCAGTGTATATCAGGACAGCCCTGTAATTGTGATGAGTTGTTTGAATACATTTTGGAGAGTTTAACATCAGTTAATTTAATTGAAACAACTTTCTTAGTCTATAAATTAATCAGATCAAAAAGAGCATAAAGTTAACTTTATAACTGAAAAATGCAGGCCTTAAAGAAAGATCTGTCCCAGCACAGCCAACATCACCAGAATCTGAGGAGACCATCCAGCCTGCTGAGAAGTCATATGTCGAATCAGGTAAGGCCTTTCGTAAACCATAGGCGAAACAAAAAGACACAATGCTTCATTTGAATTATAATTCTGTTTCCTTAGCATGCAAACTCATTGTGTTATTTCTTTGGGTGGAAAAAGAAATCTTTCATCGATTTTATGTGTTGCTTAATGGGAATCACTGTTGATAACTTTATATAAATCACTGACCATGAAAAGTTTATAATTTAAATGTATAGAAGGCATTCTTGTCAGCTGTTATGGTTACTGTTGGAATCATATCACATCAGAATAATTTTCTGCTGATGTACAGTTGTGGTTTTGATATGTATGCAACAGTATACCCAGTCAGAATAACAGCACAATCTCCACCTTAAAAAAACCCAACCAACCAACCAACCAAAACAACTCCAACAACCAACTTCATAAGATAAATCAAATATTCACTTTTCCACTAAAACCAATAGTATATCATAAATGCAATAAATACAGCTTCTAGTGCTGAAAAAAGCATTTAAACATTTTAAAAGCCCCATAAGTGTTAGTAAAATTTATTCGGTTCAAGAGGAATTCAAGAAAAAATATTTTTACATGTCAGATTTCAGATACGTGATTTGCATTTTAGGGTTTTTCAGAGAGTACATATTTTTTTCCTGTTCCTTGAAGAGGCTTATCCTACTTAATGTTTATGTGAACCTAACACAATAACCCACAAATGTGGAGCATATGGTCAATCAAATGGAATATAGAATTTGTTTTGAAAGATTTGCATTACTTTTCTGAAGTTATCATTTATAAAATATATCAAGTTAAGATGTCATTTCCTTTTTTGTTTTTTATAACTGATACCATTTTGGATCTTTATTTGAAAAATGCAGCTGTGATTTGGTTTCGTGCTGTTGAGTTTCTCAATGTTAATTTCAGGACATTTATATGAAGGCAGCACTTCATACAAATTCCTGTTATGTCCTGGGCTGGTGTGTTAGATGACAATCACTTGTCCCTGAAATCAGTTTGTGATTTATTCTGCTATGAATTGCCAGGAGAAGGCCTTGATATTGTAATGTTAGTATCTATTTTCCCTGTTTATAAAGGCAGCAAAACCCCACTTCTGCAAGTGACATTTTGTCATCAAATATGACATGCTAGTGCTGCTGCCTAAATTGTAGGAAAGTAATGGATGAAAGCGTCAGTAAAATAATTACTTAGAATTCTTGGTTTGAATAGTTATCTGAAGTTGTTAATGTTACTGCCACTGAGAAAAAGATATGTGCAGAAAATGCGGTGTAGATAAATTCTTCCGATTCATCTTCAGAATGAATCTGATGTGATTGGTGCAATACTTTCCATATTGGAGAGTAAGCAAAACCAAATTGTTTTAGTAATTGCGTGAGTTGCAGAGGTTCACCAAGTCAATCTCTACAGAACTTTATGGAATGGAATAATGACTTTATGGAGGCTACTAAAAGGTGCAAGCCTTGAGCTAATGTTTAGACTTTGCATTTTGCACTTACCTTCACTGCAATTTATAATCCTTTTAGAGCACAAGAATGCTGACATAGAATTGGAAGAGGAAATTCAGTCTGTTCTTCATGAAGCTCTCCATTCCCAGCCTGGTAATGCATGAACGCTTAGAAATCACTGAAGAATTTGTAAATACTGCCATAGGCTAGACAAATCTCAGAGTCTGGTTTTGGTATGCACTTAAAGTAGTTTTGCCTGCATAAAACATTCTAATCAGCTAATTTGTCATTTTCAAGAAAATTCAGAAAGTTCAGTCACCAAATCCTAAAACTGTGGCCTCTTACCCGGAGGTGTTTGGCAGCAGTAGCTCAAATCAGTCAGTTGACAAAAACTTCCTCAAAATACTGTGTAGAATGCAAGAATGGGTAAATAGAGATGGCTTTTACTGTGGTTTTCTCCAGGAGCAAGGCGGCACTGGCAAGTCAGTGCAGATACTTTACGTTTATACTGCTGGAAGGTGCAGACAAGTCATCTGTCCCCCTCCCCATCCCCTTTGGGGACTAGTTGAAAAACATGAAGGGTGTGCTGAAGACTGAGTATGTGCTGGTAATAGAATTTACCAAAGAATATCTATTCTCTAACAATCTGTATTATTGATTAGGAGAGAGACATGAAGACGTAGATGAAAGTATAAATGAGCAGTGGCAAGTGAAGGAAGAAGTACATGGAGAAACTTTTGAAGCTCCTACAACAGATGACTTGCTCAGAGAATTAGAGAATGAAATGCCAGAAGCGTATGAGACACCAGACTCAGTTCAGAAAGGTATCTGAATGACTAAATATATTTAAAATTAAATTTTGCCAGCAATAGGGACAGACAAATGGAAATATCTCATTAAAAACTTGACTCATAATTTCTACTTACAGTAGAGACTTAGCAAATGTCGACCATGACAAGTTCTATTTAGCAAATATTTTTTAAATCAGAATGGGATATTTTAATGCCATGTGTTTTGGAATCCAGGTAACTATATATTATTAGTATTTACTTACTGCTATATTGGCTTTCAAACAAACAAATCAATCTGTGCTCCAGGTATGCATATCTCCCCCAGTAGAGGGACTTCTGTAATATCTGTATGGAGTCTGCTTCTGGACTTTCTGGTTTATTAAATTAAATTTTAAGAGTTTATTAGCACAGCCTTTTGTAGACAGACTTACTCTCACTCTACTTTCCTTCTAATGTGGCTCTCTAAGAGAATGTTATACATGAACTATATTGCAAGTCCTGCTGAGAACATAACACCTTATAAAGAAGATGCTCATATCCTGCTGCCTTGGAGCACTGACAGGATGATACAAATTTGTTTGCAATTAAAATATTAAAGCAGAATCATATGATCTAAATCCAACTTACGGAAAAATATTTCTGAATGCTTTTTGTCTGCAGCACTGAAAATTTTACATATATCTTAATAACCTCTTTTTGAAAAAGTCATGTAATGGATGTTATCTAAAAGTTTTGATTGCTGGAAGTACACTGAGATTCTTCACAGCTGAAGTAATTCTTTTCAGTCTGGGTCTATTATACCTCCTTGTTTCTGTATCTCTTCTGTTCATCCACAGTGCAAGTTAAAGTAGGGGAATAGAGGAGAAATTCAAATTCCAGTTAGTTTAAATCTTTACATTTACTATTAAGAAGGCAGAGTGAATATGTTCTACTTTCCTTACATTTACACAGAAATTTCTGTGGATAGTCATCTTTTTTTGAGCAAATGTGTATAGAGTTTATGTGTGTATGCACATTCTCAGTATTATATATAAGAATAAAATTATAAATTTTATTTTTTCAATCTATATACATATCTTGCTGGCATTAGAAGAAATTTGCTTAGAATTTCTGCCTAGAAAAATGACTCTATTCTTACATAATATTCTGTTATAGGGTTTGTGGTATCATGTATTCATTTAAAAATTTTAAAATTCGTAAATACATATTTGTTTCTCAGATGCTGATCTTTTGGCAGATGATCTTGGAGCAACAGAGCCTGAACCATATGAAGCTCCAGGTATAATTTTGTTTTTCCAAACTCTGTAATAGGTTTTCTGCCTAAATGTAGCAAATTATATGAGAAAGCAAAATAGGAAAGGTTAGACTGGTTTAGTAATATATAATTTTGAATTTTTTTTTTTCTCCAAACAACTGTTCTTGATTGTCTTGGATATTTTTACTCTGACTGAGATGACTGTATCATATTTGCTATTGCAAATGGTTCTTAAAAGGAACAGATGATAGGTATGGAAACTTTGCTTTCATTGGCACGAAAACTTCATTTTTACTTTTTTATCTGTTTCTGGTTGTTGTGTATGATTGGGGTCTGGATAGGCAAGAGATCTGTGGTTGTACAGTCTAAGAAAGTGAGAATGAGATTTATTGCTTATATTACTGTCTTCTTACAGTCTACAATGCTAAGGTTCTTCTAGCCTATTATTCTTGGCATTAGTCAGAAACTTGTGTTCTCACATGGAACCTGTCACCTTTCAGAAGCATCCAGTTTGTAACCTTTCCTTCAGGACTGTTTGTTTCTTTATGGCCGATTATACTATCAGAGAGTGAGTCAGCACCAAGGACTTCATTCTGAACTATCCTTGCACTGTCTTTCTGCACACCCTAATTCATCTTTAAAGCTTTTTGAAATTTTTCCTGGACTAATCCAGTTAGCTTATAGTCATCTTCATGTTGTGCTTGATATCACATACGATGACATTGGCTCATCTTTCCCATTGTGAAGAAACAGTAGGTGGATATTACAGTTTCCCTGCTATCTGATAAGTATTTTCTTCTGGATGCTAATAATGCTGCTTTGTAGTACAGGCAGCCTCTTCCATTTATATTAGACATTGATTTCTGTTTGGACTAGGCTTCTTATCTTTGGCTCAGTGTTAGTTCTGGACTTTACAGTCTTGTTTGATGCCAAATATGACAGAAAAATAATTTTATTTGTTTGATACAGCTGAAACTGCGTATTCCTATCTTTGTGGGAGATTTACTGCTTTCCAGTTACTGATTTAGAATCCAAGCTGTGATGCTTCCAAAGTAAAAGGATAGTTACTTTACCTTCAGTACCATGTGTTGTCAGATGTATCATACTGAGTATATTAATAACATCACAAAGAACTGTAGTCACAGAGGAGAATAATCCACGTATTTAGCTATGCAATGAAAAAAAGTGAATTGGTCTAAACCTGTGATGCCAGAAGTGAATGTACATATTTCTCAAGGTTTGATTTCTGGCTCTTATCTTGTCTTCTGTAGATCATCACCAGTGGTCCTCCTGCACATTAGTAAAGAAGCTACTTTAGAACTTTGAGGATAGGAGAAGGTTACATTTTTTTTATTCATATTAGAAGAACTATTAAAAAATATTAATGGAGACTAATGGCTCTTGTGGGTCTAGAGAGAGAGTATAACAGGGGACTAGAAGAGAGGGTGGCCCAACACCTTCCATTAGATTTCCATGTGTCAAGTTACAAGTGTCTGTTTTGTAAGGTTTAATTTGTCAGTTTTCAACTAAGGAGATACATTTAGCTATTGACAGACACGTTATGGATGCAAGTTAAAATAATCGAGTATTAAAAATATTTCATATTTTTAATTTAAAAATATTTCTTTTTTCATATTTAATTTACAGTTTCATATGAATATGATACGGATGTGGAAAAGACAGTAAGTGATCCAGAAGCTCCAGGTTTGTAAAATTTCATGACTCCAGATTATAATATGATCACTTACACTTTTTTTAAAACATGTTTCCAAGTAATATGTCATATTGACTGTTTTGTCACAGTTTTATTTTCAAACAGTTTTTCAGGTAGTTTCAAATAAGCCTGATTTTTGCAGCTGTGTTACCATTACAGTTGTGAACACAACACTCCATGAATCCAATCCACAGATACTTACATAAATATCCTGTTCTGTCAGGAGTCTTCCAGTCTAATCAATGGACTGTCTAAGACCTATTTGTATTCCTAATTTTAAGCCTAAATACAAATATGCATGAACTTATTTTATTGTGTGACTTATGGTGTAGCTCCTAGATGTGTTTTGCAATCCAGCTGTCACTTCTAAATAAAACATTTTAGTATTAACTCAGTATGTTTAGTTCTGTTACTCTTGAGCTAAACTATACGACCTTTTTAACTTCTTTTGTGCTATTTAGTTGTTGCATGAAAATTTGATTAGAATATAAAATATTAAATATTTATGTGTAAGGTGACTCTGAGCTAATGCTAGAAGATGCTATTGAACATTACACAGGTACAGTCCAAAGTCTTATTTCTTTTTATTGACGTTTCATTGAATTTTGGCCCCAAACCAGGCCAAAAAACCCCAAAACATTGGAGCTCATAGATAGCATCAGTGCCTTAGTAGGTTATTACATCTATATTTTTATTTATGTTCTGAAAAAAATATGAAGATCTACAAGAATACTACTTTTCTGTAATGTCAGCCAAATGGGCAGAATAATATTTTGAGGGTTAAATTTGCAGGAGAATGGATGTTTGTATTTTGAATTGCATAGAAATGTTTCTGTGGATAAAAAGTAATTTGAATTTGCCAAAAGTGTTGAAGATTAGTGTGATAACTATCAGGAAAAAAAAAGTAGTTTCTTTAAAAATTTTTTTTTAAAAAGCAAGCAAGCCATAACAAACGGATTCCAAAATTCCACTGTAGAAGTTTGCTGTATATAGAAACGATTTATGAGTATTTCCATTCTGAATTGTAGGTATTTTGTAGATGATTTCATGAACTGTATAAGAAAAGCCTACTGGTCGTGCTTTATGTTTTTAAGTCTATCTTGTGATGCCAAAAAATGATTCAGTTCTTTTCACAGAATCTTTTAGAAATCTTCATCTTTGTTGAATTCTTATTAACTTTAATACAGTATATAATACTATAGTTTTGAATAGCTTTTTTTTGTCCTGAATAAACTTGACACTGTATTATTTGTGTATATTTCTTGTCTTAAAATTCCATGAATTTTTATATTGATTTTTTTTCTTTAAACAGAGGATAGAGTGAATGAGGATTATAATGAAGACCATGGTATGACAACTGCTATATTTAGTGAAATGACAGTATCAAAGTCTTACATTAATATGAAAGTGAACTTACTTGTTCATAAAATTTTCCATGCTGTCACATTACTTTGTAAGTTCGCAGTTACGGGTTTGTGGGTTTTTTTTACATTCAAACCCCATGTGTATGTAAGCAATCAATTGGTCTTTAACACTGGAACATGTGTAGAGTATGGGTATAGGTTATATTCCCATATTTGTCCTCTTTGTCATACTTTGTGCTTATGTGGCATAGGAATGTTGAAGACTTTGCATGCCCTTTTTCTTATGAAACCCTGTCCAAGTCAGCTGTGGTTCATTGCAGCTGTATAGCTCAGTGTTACCTTTTCATCTTGTCTGTAACTACCAGTTCTTTGGAGATGACTCTGTTTTAGTTTGATTTGGTTAATGATTTGCTAATGATTGCTGAGACCAAATCAAAAAGTAAACGAAAAGACTAGTGGTCACAGTCTTGAAACAAAGGTATGTGGTTGTGATTCCTTTTGTAAGATCCTTCTGGGGGACTACCGTACTTCAGAGAAGTTAAGCGTATCTTCAAAGCGCTCTTGTTTATTTTCAGTATTTATGTAACCTGATCAAAGGACAGTGATTCTTCACTTCAAAATATTTGAGACAGAAAACCTTGCGGTTCATTCTTTGTCATTAGGAGGGAAATTCTGACATCCACCTTTGGGATAGAAGTCAAAATCCCATTGAAGGACTTTCAGTGGCCCAAAGATATATTCAGACCTTAGTCCATGTCTCCCTCAGTCTGCAGAAAAGAATTATTTGCCTCAGCTGTGATTCCCTTGTCAAAATATGTCAGCATCAATAGGACAGAAAAACAAAAGAGACCTAGCTTTTTCCCTGGGCTTATTGTTTACTCTCCTTTCCAGGAGATACTTATTTTACAATCAGTTCCTAATCAAGAATCACTTCTCTTGCTTCTCACACCTAGATATGAAGGAGGAGTGCAGCTTTTAGTCTTTACTTTTCATGCTTCTTCATATGTAGTGGTGACATGAACAGAGAGCCCTTCCATGGTCCCTGCCCTCGGCAAGAGTCATCTATACCTGCTTTTGGAGTAACATGATTGTGGAGGTTCCCAAAGTAATTTGCATCAGTTTTCCATAGAATCAGTTCCAAAACCATTTCATATTCTGCAATCTCTTCTGGCTCCGACACAATAACAGTGAATCACTCTATTTTGTGAGTAGTTCACGTGCTTTGGCAAGCGGTGGTTTCATGTGCGATTGCTAGTGTGCTGCAATGAGAGTTTTAAATAGTATCAGATAAATCAGATTTAGGTTTTTCCTAGTCTTTCTTCACCTTTCCAAATCCTCTGATTAAGCTGATGAAGAGAATAGGAAGTTCCATGCTTTTTCTCAAAAGGAAATTCCAAGGTAGGAGGTGATTGTCGAAAAATTATTATTATGCCAGGCTTTTTTACACAGCCTGCAGTTCAACATAATCCATGACAAACTGCTTTTCTCTTCATAAAAGTTCACCTTTTCACGGCAGAAATTTGCCTTGCTTCCAAGTTCTCCCTTCAAGACATTCTGGTTATGAGAGAGAGCACAATGCTTCCTTTGTACTTTTTAGAGGAATTTCATTTGAGAGCTCCAGCCTGGAGCAGTGTAGAAGAAAAAGACCAATCAGATGAGGCATTGAGTGTTCTTGGCATTTACAAGATTTGATTGATTTATTTATTTTTTTTTAAACACACACACACTCACACACACCCTTGGAAGCTATATGAAGTTACAAAGTTATTTGGAATTTCACTGTTTGTTTCAAGGGCGGACCTGTGTACAGGTGTTCTAGGCCCTCATCAGTGTCTCAGAAATAACCAGAGAAAATAATCAGAAATTGCTGTCGGGATCCCTAGAAAAGATGAGAGACAGCACTGGGGAAGACAGTCTAATCACACTCAGTCCTATAAGCTCATCTTATGTTGTCAGTCCTTTAAGGTTTGAGCTAACCAGCCAATCACAGATATCTCTGAAGATGTGCTGGAAGATGTGAGGCCGTCTTTCTGTGACACACTGTTTTTTCCTTCTGAGTTCAGTCTATCCAGTTTCAGGGTATGGGAGTTGTAATTGTTCATGAATGTGTGCTAGACATCATTTTAGCAGTTGTAGTATCTAGTTTTCATCCCTGTTGTCTCCTGGCCCGTCTTTCTTGTACCTTTTGACATGCTTTTGGTTGGATCGAAAATGAAACAGATTGGCTCTTTTTCTGGAGAAGAGAGATTTTAGCACCTGTTTTCTAAAGTCAAAGAAGGGATGGAGGCCATCGTGGAGATCTGAAATTCTTTCTCTCAAATGTAAAGCTTATGGTTTTTTACATTAGTTCCAAAATTGCAGTCCACATCCTCAAGAAGATTCACTTTAAAGCTTTAGATGCGAATGTCTGAGAAATCAGCAGAAGTATAAGCTTCTCTATTCTAGAGTCAATGTATCTTCTTCATCTCTATCAGATGTGTTTCCCCTCTTCTGGCAGACCCTCTGATGTAATATTTTCTCCAATCCTGGTGCTTCCTAGAATTCTCAGAAAGCTGAGGGCATTGCCAAGATGATTGTTGGCCAGAGCAGTTCAGTTTCTTTTCCGACTCTTGCTTTGTATGACTTGGTTCTTAATTCAGATGAGCAACCAGCTCTAATAGGATTACAGTTCCTGTAATCGCTTCTACTTTGCATGGTGTTGGGAGAAACTGAAGGCCTATGTTAGGCTGCGCCCAGTTTGTGTGCCCAGCATATTGAAGGGAACTGTTTGTTCATACCTTCTGCGGTTATTCCTAATGCTAAAAAATCTTTAGTTGAAATGAGTGTTATGTGCCCACACTGAAGTGTGTAAATGGATTGATCCTGTAACTTGGAATATAGGAACTCAGTTACAACTTCCAGTAATTTTATGAAGAGTTTTATACAGTTTGTAGCAGTGAAACTAGAGAAAGAAGGCAAGTTTGAGATTTGCATTAGAAATGAAGAGTTCTGGATGGTTTTTTAAGAACATGCTGTAAGGACTTTTTTTTTTTTAAGGGGTGGAGGGGGAACCGAGTGACTATTAGTGCCTTTTAGGATAAAACCATAGTAGAAAGATTTTATTTTTTAAAAAATCTTATGTAAATAACCTTTTTCAGATGAGGGTTAGTACCCGTTAAGATAATGAAATTGTCCAAAACACTGGATGAACACTGAACTACTTTAGTTCCACAATTCACAGTAAATGTATACTGAAAATTCAGACAATTAATGGATAGCATTTTGTCTATTTTCAGGCCTTATCTAAAGTAAAGTAATGAATATACTTAACCTATTTCTTCTTCAGAGTTACAAAAATTAGACTGGCTCTTTACTCAAAGATTAGGAGTGTAGGTGAATTATAACAATTTTACAAACGATAGCTTTATTGTTGTCATTGTTTTCAGTATTTCATCTGTGTAGATAGAAGTGCTTGAAATTTCAGCATTATGTTCATATTTGGTATTTGTTTTCTGTCTAGAATTTCTACTACAAGCTCCAGTAGAGGTTCATGTATCTATTCAGGACCCAAAACTGGAGAAAGTCTTTGAGAGCTTTGCATTTATCAGTAAAGAAATGAACTGGATGCTTAACAACCAAATTTTTAGGACACTTCATGCATATCGACCACCCAGGAACTTTACTTTTCTTTCCTTTCAGAACCAAAACATGAAAAGCAGACTGAGACTCAAGATACAGGTATATACCTATATATATATGTACATATGTGTGTATGTATGTATACGTGTGTGGGTGGGGTGTGTGTACACTCCCTCACACATCCCCCCATGTATATATATTTTTATATATGGAGCATAATAGAAAATCTTTGTTTCATATGTAATTAAAGTAGGAATACATCTAAAATAAATGTTATTTGGAATATAAATGATTTTCAAAATCAGAGGAATATTTTAGTAAAGTTAGAATAAAAATCATTAACTTAATTTTGCTTTTTATATATATTGAAATACGTAATCTCTGTGATCTTCAGTCACGATATATTGCCAATTATGGCAAAGGTGCATTACAAGTCTGTGTAGTTATAAAGTTAGGTTTTTGACTATGAACTGAGACACCTTCTTTTATTATACCATCCTTGAGGGTTCATCTTTAAGGTCTCAAGTGACATAGAGTGGGGTATGTGAGGCTTTTTGCGGACATTTGGAACACAGTCGTTCAGCATAGACACTCAGCCTGCTGTGAGCCGTGCTCATAACCTTGTAACCAGTGCTTAAGATCATTCAAAATTTACAGGCTGTCAATACTAGCTCTGCTTTGATGCATACTTTTTGCTAGTGCCTTTGTCTAATTAGTAGAAGCAATTAAAAAATTATTTGTGTGCAGTCCTCTCTCTGGATCCTATATACTTTGTTGTCTTGAAATACCAGCTCTTTTGAGAGTCATCTCCGACAGCTGATTGAAAAAGACACAATTGTTTAGTTTAGAATGAAGTCAAGAAATTCTCTAGTGTAAATAATTTGTAAGTACCCGTTTTGTCACCTTTGTGATCATAAGCTTAAGAGGACAGTCAAATAAGTTAAAAGGTGCCATATTCAAAGAAAATAAAAATAATTTATTTTTCCATGGAATCCATAATTTAAGTTGAAGAACTTGCTCATTGTCCTTCTGGAAGGAAAGTAGGACCCACCATGGAATTGCATGTTTACCCAAATAAGAAGACTCTTAAAGTAAAAGATTACAGGTTTTTCTGGTTTGGTTTTTAATATGTCTAGCAGATGGAGTTGATGCTGCAAAAGATGAAAGTGGGAGCACTGATTATGCTTAGAATAATTAAGGGGTGTTTTTAAAGTTACTGTGTCTTAATCCAAACATTTGTTCAGAAGGTACAATTTTGAAATATTTACCTAATGAATACAGCAGTTCTTTAGTGAAACAGGGAAGAAAATTTAAGAAGTAATTTCTTTTTTTCCCTCAAATTCATCCAAGTTCCTGTTTGTTTATAGCAATTTACTGTTCATGGTTAAACATGTCTGTGCTAGCTATGTTGTATGTTTTTGTTCTATGTAAGTTTCATCAGTTGAGGGCCTGACTTCATTATTGCTCTGAATTGAATGTTTTCTTAGCTGTTGAGGACCTTCCGGAGGACGTGAATGAAGCCACAGAGCCAGGTATATATTTTGTAATTGTGATCTTAAAGTGTTTTGATGAAATATTTTGAAATCTGATGTTAAAAAAACAAAAATTCATTATATACTTTTTTCTCTTTATACTTTCTCATATAGATGAAATTATTGAAGATTTTGATATTGATAAAGAGCTGTCAGGTATGAGTTTTTATAGTTGGTGAAAGAAAACATATTTTTTCTTCCATTTATATTTGTTAATATAATTAAAAACCAAACAAACAAAAAACGAAGCAGAGAAATGTGCTATATAGAATCATAGTATGGGTTGAGTCAGAAAGGACCTTTAAAGATCATCTGGTCCAACTCCCCTGCCACGGGCAGGGACATCTTTCACTAGATCAGGTTGCTCAGAGCGCCATCCAAACCCGACTTTGAACACTTCCAATCATCCACCACTGCTCTGGCCAACCTGTTCCAGTGTCTCACCACCCTCATTCCTCATTATTTCTTCCTTATGTGCAATCTAAATCTAACCTCTTTCACTTAAAAACCATTGCCCCTTGTCCTGTCACTACAGGCCTTGGTAAAAAGTCTCTCTCCATCTTTCTTATAAGATCTCTTTATATACCAAAAGGCTGCAATAAGGTCTCCCCAGGCTGAACAATGCCAACTCTCAGCCTTTCTTCATAGGAGAGGTGTTCCATCCCTCTGATCACTTTCATGGTCCTCCTCTGGACCTGCTCTAACAGGTCCATGTCTGTCTTGTACTGGGGACCCCAAAGCTGGACACAGTCCTCCAGGTGAGGTCTCACGAGAGAGGAGTAAAAGGGGAGAATCACTTTCCTCGACCTGCTGGCCACACTTCTTGTGATGCAGCCTAGGGTATGGTTGGCTTTCTGGGCTGTGAGCGCACGTTGCCGGCTCATGTCCAGCTTTTCATCCACCAGTACCCCCAGGTCCTTCTCGGCAGGGCTGCTCTCAATCCCTTCATCCCCCAGCCTGTATTGATACCAGGGGGTTGCCCTGACCCAGGTGCAGGACCTTGCACTTGGCCTTGTTGAACTTCATGACATTCTTATGAATTACTTAGAGCTTCATTTTGAGGAATAGAGTGTGTTAATTTCCTACATTACTACTCAAAAAGATCAAGTTGTAAATTTTTGTTTGTTGTGCTGGTGTCAGGGAATTTTAAATGAGTACCGGGTCAAATGTAATTTGAAGATTTGCTCTAAGTTAAAAATATCATTAAGCAAGATTTTTTTCAAACATGACTTTATTTAGTCAGCTAGAGGAAAGTGATCTAAGCAGTTTAGTCTGAGCAAAGTGTGTAGGATTAGGTGCTATATTTATTTAGGTTTCCCACTTGAAAAATGTGTTCTAATATAATTAAATGGGGAAATAAACATACTTGTTTCACACAAACAACAGTTGTAAACAAAATCACTTTTGGGGGGTGTACTAGGAATGGAAGTCAATAACAAGGAGGAGCTAAACTTTTGGACATGATATGCATTCAGTACCTTTTTTTTTTTACTGTTAAGTTAACCTAGTTGGTTGTTCTGCAGTTTAAGTCTTCCTTTTTGTTTGATGATAATTTGATTGGGTGGCTGGTGGGGAATAAAAACAAAATTGTGAACATACTATGTGTAACTTTGAACACTTACTTTCTTTGTAACAGTAGAAAGTAAGCATACAGAAGATGTTGTGGCCACTGAACCAGAGCAATCAGGTTTGTGTATTATCTTTTGCATGAGTTTGCTACTTCGAGAATGATAAATATCATAGAATAGAATTCTGTGCTGCAATAAAAATACATTTGTAACTTTTTCTGCAGCTTTTTTTTCTTTTAAGGACAAATATAACTGTGTAGTTGGAATCTAGCATCTTGGGTTTTTTAATGACAATATTTTAATGGCTTGCAGAGCACTCTTCAGTTTTAGAAGCTGAGAGTGCTCCCAGTTCAGAAAAACTTATAGTGATAAAAACGGCCATATTAGGTCATGTGAAGCTGAAGACTTCTTTGCTGTGCTGTTTCCCACCAGCCAATAGTGTGTACTCAGGAAAGAGAGTATATGTAAGAAATAAAATAAAGTGGAATGTCTCCCCTTCTTTGAGCACTTTATTTATGGGCTTCCTGAGTCAGAGAATGTATTTCCCTCTCTTCGATTCTTCTTGCTGTCTACAGCCAGCATCTCGGCTATTACGAATTCTTTTCTGGTGAGCCTGACTCCCTCCATGCATGAATAGGGAGCTATGTGCAAGCTTCAGCCTTATTAGCAGTAAAAGCACTTGGTGACATGTGACATGTCTAATTTAAACATACATACGGAATTAAACAGAACTAAGGTTTGAATTAAAATATTTCACAATTACAGCTGAGAACGTAGTAAGTATATGAATGCTTTCTAAGCCCATACTGTAGTAGCTTGTGAAACTGTGGGAGATTTGTGCTTTGGATAGTATAGTTTCAGAATTTTGAAGTATCATTTTTGAAACTATGCAATCCTGCAATTTACTCATTGGCCTTAACTGGTATTAATCTTTCCCCTGGAATAATTCAGCTGAGGAAAATTTGCATCTAACTTCTGCAAAAGTAGTATTACAGAGCAGTCTTGATAGGTCACTGTTTCAAGCATAAGGGAAAAAAATGCAGCTTTTTATAAATATTTAGAGAACTGTCCTGTTTGAATCGTTTGTACACTTTTGACTTACAGAAATCCCTGTTCAAGCTGAGGATTATTCAAATGATGATCTAGTGGGTAAGTTAATCTTAAGTGCTTGGTTTTTTCCCCAAAAAATGAAGCTATAGCTACATGGAAAGTTTGTAAACGAATTACTTTGTGGAGAGGAGTGAAAGGATACCATTATTGTCATTTGAAGTTGCTTCCTGTTTTTGAAGCAATAATTTTTATCTTGTACTGGATAAATGCTAGTAATAGTTACTGGGTTATATGGAAGCATTCCAAATAAAACTGTGAGTAGTTTTAATTTACAACTTAATTTTTAATGATTTCAGACAGAGCTGGAAACTTCTGTTGTAAAGGGAAATATAAAAATTTCAGGTCTCAAAATATGTGCATACTTCCTTTCTAGTGTAACTGATCACGTGTGGTGATACTGTCATTTCTCTGTCTATCAGTCAGATCTATTGGAAGTCCGACTGCGGCACGTTCTTTGGCCACTGATCTGGAAACAGGATTGTTCTGTCATGCCATCACATTTTTCTTGACGTAACTGATTTTAACAACAGCAGTTCCAGCTCTTCCATCTGTTGTCTGACAGTAGTAAACATAGAGTTTACCCAAACCATTTCTGGAGTAGCTAAATGGCTTCTGAATTCAAAGACTGCATATTGTTACATTTCATCTGCTTTTTGGAGTTAATTATTACAAGTTGCTAGTTTGTTCTTTGTAACGAGGTAGTTGTGTTGAATGAAACACTGAGCTGTTATCTCTGGGCAGTAAATCACAGAAGCTGCAATCCAGGACCCCTGAGAGCTGTATTTCTGTTTTGTTCTGATTAGCCTGAGTACCTTTCTGGGTTAGTTAATCTTTACAATATGCAGAAGCTCTTAAGTGGTGTGGTGCCCAGGTGGTTGTCGGGTTTTGTTTTTCCTTGCGGGAAAGGAAACTTTGTATGTGGTTCTTGGGCATGCCAAAAGTAGCCAGAGAAGTGAAAAAACATAGAAGGCCTTTGTGGTTGCCTAGTACAGATTGGAGGCATGGTTTAGTTCATGTTTTAATTTACGTGCTGAACCTTAACTGAGGTGATTCGAAATGCTCATATCAATACGTAACTGTGTTGTCTGTGAGGTCTTTCTAACCTGTTTATCCTAACAGCCACATGGCGTGTTGAAATATTTGAAGCCATAGGTGTCCATTAATAGATGCCTTATCTAAAAATGTTTCATAATGAATATGAAATATTTTTAACCACAGCTTATAGTCAGTGTAGGAACAAGCAGTAGTTATCTTTTGATAGCATAGGCAAGAAGTTCAGCAAAGGTAGTGTTCAGCTGGTTTGTTGTGCTTTAGGTTGGAACTGTAGAACAAGAAAAGATGTTTTCTCTCAGAAAATGTTGCTCCTTAAAGTTAAAATAACAAAAAGGCCCTTACAGGACTGTTACAAAATTTCAACAGTAGATAATTCCACTGCACAGTGTCAGTTGTATTGATATAAGGATATTGAGATGACTTCTTGACTACATATACTGTTTTAAAACTAAATTCAGAATTCAAGTA
This sequence comes from Aptenodytes forsteri, assembly GCF_000699145.1. NCBI lineage: Eukaryota > Metazoa > Chordata > Aves > Sphenisciformes > Spheniscidae > Aptenodytes > Aptenodytes forsteri. Next base: position 1,780,078 of record NW_008794215.1, read on the forward strand.
TCAACTTGAAATCTTTAACATTTGTTTTCATGGACCGTATTTCTATTGCTTTTTGTGCTGTAATTTATGGCTCAACCTTGCAGCAGTAAATGAATTTCCTACCTTCACCAAAAAAAAAAAAAAATCTTATTTGTATTGTACAGTAGTGGATGGTTTCCAGACATTCCATTTAGAATCGTAGAGTCATTTAGGTTGGAAAAGCCCCTTAAGATCATCGAGTACAACTGTTAACCTAACACTGCCAAGTCCACCACTAAACCGTGTCCCTAAGCGCCACGTCTACATGTCTTTTAAATACCTCCAGGGATGGTGACTCAACCACTTCCCTGGGCGGCTGTCATTGTTTAACCTCAGTTGGCAACTGAGCACCACACAGCTGCTCGCTCACTCCCCCCCCACCCCGGTGGGATGGGGGAGAGAATTGGAAGAGTAGAAGTGAGAAAACTCATGGGTTGAGATAAAAACAGTTTAATAATTGAAATAGAAGAAAATAATAATAATATACAAAGCAAGTGATGCACAGTGCAATTGCTCACCACCTGCCGACCGATGCCCAGCCAGTCCCCCAGCAGCAGCCCCCCAGCACAGCTTCCCCCCAGTTTACCCTCTCCCAGCTTCTTGTGCACCCCCAGCCTTCTCAGTCGGTAGAGCATGGGAAGCTGAAAAGTCCTTGACTAGTGTAAGCATTACCTAGCAACAACTAAAACATCGGTGTGTTATCAACGTTATTCTCATACTAAATCCAAAACACAGCACTGTACCAGCTACATCCAGGCTAAACAACCCCAGTTCCCTCAGCTGCTCCTCATAAGACTTGTGCTCTAGACCCTTCACCAGCTTCATTGCTCTTCTTTGGACACGCTCCTGCACCTCAACGTCCTTCTTGTAGTGAGGAGCCCAAAACTAAACACAGTATTCGAGGTGCGGCCTTACCAGTGCCGAGTACAAAGGACAATCACTCCTTTAATTGCAGGTGGACTTTCAGATAAGATGGTGGAATTGAACCTAGTTGTCCACTCTCCTTTTATTGTATTGTGATACACAGAGAGTCCTTGCTGTTTTCAAACCTGTTACAATCAAAAATAGCTTGTTTTACTCTGAAATAGTATGTTTTTCTGATCCTTTCGAAAGTTGTTTGTGTGGTGGGTTTTTTTTTTTTTTAGATTTACTTTTTTTACCTTCAGTAGTTTTCAAAACTAGTGCAACGCACTTTTTAAACCATGAGATTAGCCTTCAAGGGAAAGTTAGCTCTATTCTGGTATATCTTGTGGAAATAGATAATAATAGCAGCACTGGAAGGAGCGAATATTTTCTTTTTCCCCTCACAGGAAAAAAGTGAGAGAATCAATCAAAACCTATTTATTCAGTTATTAAACACACAAGTAACTATTAGATGTAGTACCATGTATGTGATTCTTCCTTTAGGAAGTAGAAAATGAAAATAATTTGATCAGCACAAAATATGCAACAGTGTACCAACACACTCAAGAATCTTTAGTAATTTGTGTAATTATGTGGGAACCACTTTGAAGACAGAAGAATCATTGTTTATCAGTTTTTGTAAAAAGCTTATTGTGTCAGCACATAAAGTAGAATTTCAATAGCATCTCTGAAAATTGAGAAAAGAAACAAGGGACATAAGTAAACTACTGACCAGAGTTAAAAATTTTATTACTATTAAATTATTTTTTCCTTATTTAGTATGTTTACCTGCCTTTTTTGGATGTGAAAACTTCAGTTTGAAGGCAGTGTTATTCTCACATTTTTCTCTTAGAGTATGAAATTCATACTTACCAGGGATTTTTTTTTTTTTTTTTATTTGTGGTGAAGGATTCATTGTGTGTGTGGGTTGTTGTCAGAAGTCTGTTCTTCTTTTTTCACATGATTTCATTTCTTCAGGTATTCAAAGCTAGTATTTCTTGTTATTTCAGCAATAATAATATTGAAGTTCATTGTACTAGAGACAGTCAAGAGCTCTATTCTGAATGAGGAACACCTATATACACATATGCACTCTTTACATATATGAAAGATGTATCTATGTAATCAATGTAATTTCAGGTAGTGTAAAAGATATTCAGAAATGTCACTATAGAGTCCTTATTCTTAGGTACTACAAATTCAGGCAAATTCATTTAAAGCATGGTGGCACCAGTTTGTATCAGGTTAGGAGCAGTTGTTTGATTTTTATCTGAAACATAGGAACTTACTTGGTTTGGAAAGAAAACAGGAGATAGTCAAAGGATGAATTTAGCTGTGAGGAACATTCTCACATTGCCAGTGAAGAGATAGGGTGTGGGTTTTGAATATGCCAGAGTGTACGTCAAAAGTTTTTTGCTGACTTCAGGGCATACCACCAAAAAATAATAATAGGCAACTGCATCTTTAGGTATGTGTATGTACTGTTTTCCAATTCTCTGAGTTTACTTCTAGAATTATTACCAATATTACTTTCCGGCAGTAGGCTATTTTAACTGCAGTTATAGTCTGTATTTTTGTAAACTAATGCACTTGAGTGGTATGGTAGGCCAGCTTGAAATATTACTGATTTAGGATTTTTGGCTGATCCTGTTTTACACTGGGATGTGAATTGCAGTGGTTGTGATAGAGTGGTACTTGTTGGAGACACATTTTAAGGGAGACATATTACAGTTTTTTGGGATACCTTTGCTCTCTATATTTGGATTTTGATCCCTCTTGTATATGTTCAGATTTAAAATATCTAAGGGTTGGTGCCCCTCCCCTCCTTCATCCTGTATCCTTGGCATTTTTATAACCCTGCATTTATTTTACCAACTGCTGAAATCCCTTATGTGTAGAGAAGTTTCCACTTTACAACTTTGACCCTTCCTCTTTTCCAATTGTACATGTCCTTGACTTAAAAAAAAAAAAAAAAAAAAAAAAAAAAAAAATTTTTTTAATTTTGTATTTGTGAAATGGCCTAGATTTCCTTTACAAGGTAAATGAAGTGCCATGTGCTGAGAAAAAATTTACTGCTTTGATAAATATTTAAAAGTTTACATTTCCCACCTTATACAGCAACTTTGTGTATATTCATTATGATAGCTCCTAGAAATGATAGCTTTCTCAAATTAACTAATCTGATACAAAGTTGCATTTTTTAGCATTTAAGATTTTTTTTTTGTTGTTTTAGAGTAAGTTGTGTTTTGGTTGGTCCTTTAATATAGATTTCCCCTTATTTTTTCAGATACTTAAAGCTTCAAAAGAAAAGTCCCTACATCAGGAGGACCAGCCCCAACCATACACTACAAAAGGGGAGCAGATGGTTGTAATAGATCTTATGATGTATTACCAAGCAGTTCAGGGTTTGGGGAACGAACACTAAGATATTGTAAATGGGTTGTAGCCAACTGTCATTTTAGTAAGCTTTTTTTAACACTTGGATGTTTAGTTTACATTTCTGTCTGATTTTTTTTTTTTGGGGGGGAGGGGGTGTCAAGTTTAGTGAATTCATTATTTTTCTTCTGTGTATGTGACAGAGTTGCAACTTTGAGCTGCGTTTCGTATGTGCTGTTCAAGCAATTGTTAATATTCTATTTATAACGTAGCAGCAAGTACATTTTTTCAGATTTTAATATATATCTTTTGTTGTGGACTCATACAGTATGTACAGAGCAGTTTGGTCAAATGAAACATATAATATTATGAATTTTTAAATGTTTTATAACTGCTGATATAGCATACAGCCTAACTGCATTTTATTGAAAACACTAATCAGGCGCACACTATGCTGTGAAGTTTGATTTATATCTCTTTGCACTGATGTTATGTCAACAGTTACACTACATAAATTTCAGGTGATTTTTAAGAGTTTAATTCATACTACTAAAAGGGCAGATTACTATATTACTTTTTTCAGAAACCCTTTATGTGTGAATTAGAACTTTTTATTTATGCACATTTGATTTTTAAAGCAAAAATGTCTGGAAACTATATAATAGCCTGGCAGGGAGTCAGTGTAGATTGCAACAAAACTGAGTTGCTGGAATCAGGTTGAGTTCAGTAAAATTCTTCTAGTTTGGCTACCAATATAATGATCTCAAAGCTGGATTTAGTAAGCTTTATATTCAGTGAATTATTAAAAAAGTCAAATTTGCACAAATACTTGTAAATTTTATTTAAAAAAAAAAACAGCTTTTTTCAACCTTAAGAAAAATAGGGTATCAAAATTTAAGACCTACAATCGTAAATGCTCTTGTAAATGGTACGTCTGGAATTTAGACTTTGAGTGATTTAGAATTTTAATATAACAGGTGTACTTTTTACCTGTTCTGTGCTGCTGTTCCACAATTACAAAGACATATTTTATTCTTTGGCATTTTGCATGTGTTCCTTTTTGGCTCAGGAATAATTGCTGTCGTTTTAGGAAGTTGCCAAGCCTGATATGGGAGCTTAGAAGAAATAAAATAAGATATAAATTTTTAAGAAGAAAAATCAATTTGGTAACCTTTTGGTTGACAGGGAGATTTTAAATTTCTGTAACAATGTTTTGAAGTCAGGTTTTTAGTTGCTTACGTTTCTAGTGAAAGGGGCATCATATATGCTTGCCTTTTTTTGTTTGGGATTTCAGTAAGACTCCACATAAGTGAGTGTTACATCTGATCAACCAACACAGAAGATGTCCCAAAGTGATTTCTTCAGACTTTTCAGGAAAGCAATAATCCTCTTAGACTGTGATGTGATTTGGAATTGCAGAGCAATAATTTTTACAAAGCCATATTTTGTGAGGAAGCTCGGGAATAATTTTAGAAGGGTGAATGGAGGACTTTTTATATAACAGTGGCAGCCTATTTGTAGAATTACGGGACTGTGAGAGTATATTATGCTGTGATCAAGTTTTAAGTATTTTGTAAGTGGGTACGTGATTTTACGTGCTTCATGTTTACAAAAATATGCCAAGCTGAGCAAGGTCAAAAGGACTATTAAAAAAATATATATTTAATCTGTTTTAATGTTTGGCTGCAATAAAACACAGAAGAATATCTTTGTCTTTCTAGTGTCATTATTTTTTCCAAAATGTGGTCGATGTTAACTACGGGGATAAACATTTGCCTCAGCCACTAATTAATATTATTATTTTTCAAAGTAATAATTTTGAATGTTTAAAAATATATTTGAAAGTATTATTTACAAGGAGGAAGAAATGTAGCAAGTAGAAGTAATTTTTATTTCTGTGTGGTATTATGTGAAGGAAATGGGCGTTATTCTAAGGTCTGTGTCTTTTATAATTGTTATATTTCTTCTTTGGGAGTATTAGCTCTTCTGCAACCAGTTTGGCCTGAATTTTGCCCATGATACGTAATTTCTATTTGTAACTTAAAATGGATGAGATATCACTCTTTAACAAAGGCGATTGTGGGGGGGTAGTATGATACCTGCCTTTCACAGAGAAATATTCTAGGTTATGGTCCATAGTTTAAATCAGAAGTCTAGCAAGGGTGTTGTGTCTGTGCAGTTCTCTGTTTGAAAACAAAAATCTTCCTTGACCTTTTCAGTTTTCAAACAACTCCATATTTTTATGATGAAATATTGCTGAATAACAACTGCAGTTTAAGAAAAAGTCAGAAGATTTCATCTTTCTTTATATTTTCACATTGCTACATGGCTTCTTGCTATATCTCAGTGAATCTATGAAATCCTGGATTCAGTTGCTTTTTTGGAAATCACGGGAAGAAATACCAATAAGTAAAGCAAAATTTAAGTAACAGGATACTAAAGTTTTATTTTAATATTGAAAATTTACTACGATTTTAAGTGACTTTTTCACATTCTCAGTAATTGAAAAGGTATCATATCGTGACACTGTTCTTTCTAAGAAGTAAAGAAAATGGATAATATTTGAAAGAAGTAAAGAAAATGGATAACATTGGATATTGGAAAGACACTGAAAAAGTCATATTTTTACTCAATTATCATTGTGAATTATGTGTATGTAAATAACAAATTGTATTGTATATTTATATTATTGATTGGGATTCATGTAAAATCTACAAGGTATGAAATACATTTTAGTTGTGACCGGGTCATTGTCACATGCACTCACAAATATTTAGATGTATTGTAATACGAAAAATAAATATATTCTTTATAGTAGAAACCTTCTTGGGAATACCTGGTGCATATGTTACACAGTGATAGCAGTCCTAGCTTATAGAGATCGGTTAAAACGGTTTTGTCTGTGATTTTGATCTAGATTTGTTTTGCTGGAAACAGAGAAGTTGAGTAAAGGATGACAGTGGTTTGAAGAGCTAAGAAGAATTTTTTGTTTGAGCTATGATTGATTTAAATTGATGATAAAATAGTCTCAAGATTTACTATCATATCCTGTCTTTGAGACAGCACATTTTGAAACCTTTTCAGAAATAACATAATAAAAACCATTTGCCCTATCAAAGTAAGCTAGGGATCAGTGTGGAGGGAATAAAGCAATATGTGCTGAATATGATGCTGAAGTGAATTCTTAGTTAAGTATGGTGAGAGCCGAGAGAAACAAGATCTTCAGAGCTAACAAGGTCAAGTTGTGATACATTTCAAAAGCAGCAACCTAGAAGGAGAAGCTGGAGTATCTAAAGATCGTTGGAGAGGCTTTGGTGAAACCACTGGCAGCTAATTTAGCAGACTACAGGTTGAAAAAATTCTGAGAGAGAATTTGGAGAACTGATCCTAGTAGATAAATGGGTGTAGAGAACTGTAGGTTATATGTTGCATGAGCCTCAGTAATAAAGAAATGTGAAGCTAGACAAGAAACGGGAGATAGGAGCAGGCTTTAGAGTGATGAGCTCATACCTTGTTCTTCCTGTGATGGAAAAGAAGTTGCAGAAATAACATGGATGTCCAAGATGGGTGGAAGAGGGTCACTGAGTGACCTAGAGGGAATCAGAGAGAAGAGGTCAGGTGAGAATATCAGTGTTGCTGAAAATGGAAAAGATACAGGGAAAATGGGTGGCTAAGTAGCATGCTGTATCATGGTTTACTATCCTGTAATGCATTGTTCTTGTGCTTTGAGTTGGTAAAAATAATAGAAAGATGAGTATATAAACTATTTTGTGTCTCACCTGGAGCTGCGTTATTGCTCTTTTTAAAATACTGTATTTCTGGTGACATAGGGATGGACATAACCATTTTACTTACTGTGTGGTATGTGCAAAAAAATAAAAACAAAAAAGCCAGTATTTTAGAAAGTACTGCACAATGCTTTCATTAATATACTGTTATAGTATTAATATTCCTTCTCCAAGTTATCCCATAGTATGTAACTGACTCTATAGATCTTTTTGTTTTTTCTTTCAATTTAATTGACAATCTGGATTTTATGATGTAATTGAAGAGGTGAATGACTTTCAATGTGACCATATTTATTTAATTTACCATATCATAATCAAGTTAATACTCATTCTGCCTTGTGCTGAATATAAAAATCAGTCATACTGTCTGCATGTTCAGTAGTAGCAGTTGTCAGCTTGTAGTGAAGGGTGAAATTAGAATGTGAAATAGTTTGATTTCATGTGTGCGCATAACCTAGTTTCTCCATGGAAAAAGAAATGTTTTTCAGCATTTTTACATGCAGTATTTTATTCACGATATATTGCTTCTGAGCAGTCGGTTTAAAAAACTGTGAAGATTGAGTATTCTGTCAAGATGTCTCTAATTGACTTAGAAATTAAAATGTTTTTTCTATATATAAGAATATATCAAAATTGAAGAGTGTATGTTAGAGAGGAAAATAACTAGCTAAAAAGCCAACTGACCTCTCTTTTTAGTATTCTCTATTAAGTTTATTGGGAGGCAATATTGGAAGCTTATTGGGACGAAATTGGAAATGGAATGATAATGTTAGATTTGTGAGGCAAGATGCTTTAAATGTTAGAGTAGGGAAGGATCAAAAAGTGTTTAGAGAGGAGAAAAAGAGGAGAGGACAAGCCTGTCTCTGTATGTACCACCTTCACAATATACACATACATGATTTTGGTACACAATGTAGTCTCTCTTTTGCTACAGACTGTCTTGTGCTTATTTAACAGTTACCTGTGCATTCAGATGTTTACAAAACAGCTGGGTCAAATTTATTTTACAAGTTGAAGTAAGACAAAAGTTTCCAAGTGCCCAAGTCACTTCTGAAAATGAGACGTAGGTTCCCAATTGACTTTCCTGGTTTTTACATTTTAATCGGCTATATATATTAAGCTAGTGTTCCCAAGAATTTTTAATTTGTGAACAATTTTTTTTTCTTGCAAAGTAGCTTGCATTGTGTAGATCACTAAAATCTACCAAATATCTAAAGGGGAGCTTATCAAATATTTTGTGACAGATGAAATTATATAATATTTGAAGCATCTGCAGAGGAAGACCTTTTTTGTAACTATAGTTCAGACAGCAATCTCTGGTTACTTTAAAAAATCAAATGAAACAAAAAAGTCCTGTTGGCCCAATTATATTTTGAGTATAAGCTGCAATTTTATTGTATCTCTTTCTTATCATAAACTGTTAAGATAAATTGATTTCATTGAAATTATATTTTTAATATTCTAGGGAAAAGTGAAAAAGAAACTGAACAAGACAAAACAGAAAAAGGTAAGTCTGAAAATAACATTCTGTTCTTCTGAAATTCAAAAGCATGCTTTCTGGGAGGACTGATTTAAATCAGATTAAATAGTATTGAAGCTTAGCTCCTGTACATCTTATGTAGATAAACTGGAGTTGAATAAATCCAGAGCACATCTGCTTTTGTAAGTAAACACGCAGTCGTTTCCAAAGCTGACAGCTATGTATTCCCCTCTTCCACGGTCACAGGCTGCTGTTAAAAACTTCTGCTGTTTCAGGAGTAAAATGTTCAGTGTTGTACTCCTAGTTTAGGACTACGGAGGTCACAGCTTCACCAGGCTGCTTGGGTGTTTGTGGATGAGAGGCGACCTGGGCTGCCCAGCCTGAAAAGCCGGGTTCAGCACTGCTTGCTGTGCTAAGCCTGGGGAGACAGGTGGCACTAACATCAGTCCTCAGCTCCATGTTCACCCAGTAAGGGTTTCTGTCTGCCTTAGGCTAGGTCAGAACGTACAGAGCCAGGCTTGGTGGAAAAGAAGTGAGTGGTGCCCAGAGCACTGTGAATCTGTTCTCCCTACGCTGACGTTGGTGCTGGCCCCGTGCATTCCCTATCACTGCGTGAAGCTTGCACAACCTCCTTCGTTGGGATCGAGGTTTGTGTCTGTCCCTAGCCGCATCACTACAGCTGGCAATACACAAAAGCCTCAGGGCCTGTACCTCCCGTCTTTTTCGCTCGGGTATGGCCTACAGAGTAGTGCCTGCTAAGTAGCTCCATCACTACTACTAGATGGAGGAAAAGGGATTCAGCGACTCTGCTGGTGTCTGCTGCTCCTTTTTCATTTGGTGTTTCCATTTTTCTGTGTAGCTGTTATTTTATATTTGAGTACTTAGCAATGCTACTTGTGTGATCTTTTGCTAAGGTTTATTGGTTTTGGTTTTCTATATTTGTATTTTAAATATAAGTTTCTAGGACTGGCAAACTTTAAACATTTTATTTAAGTATTAAACATGTCAAATGTAAGCATTACATTTAAAAAGTAAATATACCATTAGCCAGTTTACTTGGAAAGCAAGGCAATTATATCCACATTTCCATTTATAAAAAGATAGATATAGCAGGAAATGCCTTACTGCACTGGGCTTACATACTTGATAGTACTAAAAAACCACCATTATGTTCTTGTTTTATTGACCAGAACAGTAGAATAAAATGACATACAATAGCCAACCAGTACGGGTAAAAAGCATTCATAGGTAAAAATACTAGCTTTTTTAAGAAAATGAAAATGTCCAGATTTACTATTATGCAACATTATTAACCAGAACTGTTAGACAGCATTATGACTTGAAAGTATGACAAGGTGGAGCCACTTTCCTTTTGCACCCCAAGTGCTGTGTGGTTTTGTTTCTTTTTAAACACTGAGCAACTAAATAAATGTTTCTGCTGAGTCCTGCCATTGCAGATTACAGGACTTCTATAAATTGGAAAAAGGGCTGGTTTTGTTTTCCAGGTTAAATTGATAACATTTTGCATCTTACAGGGAAAAACAACCCTGTATTTTTTATGAAATGTGTTCGTAGCTAAACTGCTTGTGTGGTTTTCATACAAGTTGAATTTTGTTGAACTGTTTAAGTTTTCATAGTTTGAACTGTTTAAGTTTTCACTTTCAATAAAAGTGTCTAGCTATAGATATCCTAGTCATAGAAAGTGGTTTAAAGTACTGTTGAATTGGTTTATTTGAAATTACCCTAATAAGATGCAGCAATAAATTGATGAGAGATGTATTGAAAAAAAAAATACTCTACTGTGACTGTCTCGTATATGTAGAAAACTCAGAAATCTAAGGAGTTGGGAACTTGAAAATTCATATTTGGGTTGGGTTTAGGGATTGCTTATGATTCTGACAGTGCACAGAGATGTATGTGCAAGTCTGCATCTGTTTTTAGATATTTGCACATACAAGCTCCAAAAGGCTGCCTGTGCAGAAACTATTCACAGCTTTGAGTGGATCTTACAACATTAACATTTTTCACTGCTGCAGTCTTCATAGTACTTTGTTAGCAAAATGTCTTAAAAATTCTGTAAATTTCAGTTTTTAATAATATTTCATTAAGTTTATTAAAAGTCTCACTGAAACGTCTTCCATATTAACAGAAGCTCCTCTGGAAACTCCTCTGAAGAAACAAGACCGAAACTAAACTCGTTTGTAGTGTTACTTCAAGTTTTCTCTGTTATATTTAATTGAGAAGGATTTTTTTGTCTTCTCCATAAAAATGTGATCAGACTTGATCCTTAAACAAGTAATTTAAATGGGATGGATGTTTCAGGTGAATCTGAGAAATAATTCTTTAAAATGTTTCACAGGTAGTACAATCCAGGACATATACACCATATCTGTAAGACGTCTTTCCATATGAAGTGGTTTTAGTTGTTTTCAATCACATAGGCTAATAAAATTTAAATTTCATTAAGGAGCTTCATTTTTCTGCTTTGGCTTATATTGGCATATATTGAACATTCGTTTATATTGGTAAAGAATGGTGATAAAAACTGGAACAATCATTTTCTGCAGTGAATATGTTTCATACACTGAACATCAGCGTAGGTAATGACAATAATAATTTTCACTTTCCAAAACTGAGAAAACATGAAAGTGAAAATGAATGCCGTTTGGTTGGAGCACTCAGTTGTGTTGCATCAGAGACAGAGGTATGCATAAGCCAGGCTTAGGACAATGTCATTCCACAAGTGGCCCTGCAAGTGTCATTGTGATACCAGGGTCAACATTCACCTCTGTTTACTCTAGGTATTTACCTTTGAAGAAGATATGTAGGATTCCACTGTGGTGCCAGTAGAGATCTAACCTGTATAACCTGTGGAGGCTAAAGTGCTATTCTTCTGGCTAACTATAGGTTTTTGCTGTAGGGTGAGATGGGTTGTCCCCTAAACGCCATTGAGAACCTTAACCAGAGCTCCATTGGCTGTAGAAAGAGCTTACATGCTTAGCTCACCTCCAGCATTGTCAGCTCAAGTTAGGTGGGCTGAGTTCCACCCTTGCAGGCTCTACTTTTAAGGGTATACATACTACCTATTGATTTACGTATATATTTAATTGTAGCGTGCATCAAATATGAGCTGTGGGCAGAATGACCAGTGTTGTACTTCATAGAAGTGTAGTTCTCAAAGTCCGAAACTGCTGCATAACACCATGCTGAACTAATTGTATAGGACATTAAAATATTAGTGTGTATTTTTGTACAGAAAGTCAATGAAGAAGTTTATTTCTGGTCTTGTCAAAGGGTTGCTTGATTCTAGCCTTTGAATGAAGCCAAAAGACTTCATGATGAAAGGGAGAGGTGAATGATGGAAATACATGCCAAAAATAAAATTACCATTCTGCAATTGTTTCTTATGATCATCTAACCAACCAACAGTCATTTCAGACAGAAAACCCTGTAGAATACTTTTTACTGCAAGGGAAATTGTTCTGGAATAACTGCAGCTAAAGATTTATTATAGTCATTAGATTCCACAGCTTTATTAGTCCCTAAAATGCCTCAGTTTTTATTGTCTGATTGCTTCCCCAGATAAGTGGATTATAGAGGTTTTGCCTGTTCTACCAATACAGTTTAGAAAGATCTTTTAATTATTGTAGTGCTACTGGCTTTAAATTGTCTAGATGCAGTTACTTGTTTTTATACCTTCTAAGTTATCATTTATAGAAGCCCATAAAACAAGTGGATCACTTCACTATCTGTATCTCACCTAATGAGCTTCCCAAACAACAGGACAATGACAGGAGCTTTTCATCATCATCAAATTCTCATTCAAGCGCCCACTGAGAGGCAGCACAATTTCAGAAACTAATTTGGGTAATGATATGGGCCTAGTATGAGGAGGGAGGACAATTACTTGAGCAAATTTTGAATTCCAGGTAAAAGTAGTTGGTCTACTAATATATATGTATGTTTTTCAGCCCATAACTGAAACTTTGAAACTTGGACTAGGAATGTCGGCATGTTTGAGGGAGGAGGCAGGGGAATTAGTAAAACAGAAGGTCACAAAATTCATTGGAAAACTTCTACAGACCGTGATCGTTGGTATCTACTTACCTTGTCTTTTAAGGTGCCCATCCACAAGTTGCCAAGAACATTATTACTGAATTTGTATCACAGCAGGGGTAGGAGGGTGTTTAGAAAACAAAGCCCATGGCTCCCCTGGAAATTGCTTCCTTAGATTTTGACGGTTTAAGATGGAGAACTGGCAGGAGGAGCCTTTGCTGCGAGTACTATGAGACTGTGTCACATGAGGAGGTTTTTATTTCAGGTTTAGAGATGGCACCCCCCACTTGTCTATTTTTGTCAGCGTGGGAGAGAAATAAGGAGACATCATTATATAGTTATAAACTCTGCAGTTACATAGCTATAGCTTTTATTTAAAACAATTTAAAACTTCAATAAAACTTATCTGCTAGCAGTAAGCACAACATACAGTCAGTGCAGCAGGATTGTTCCGGTGTAGTTTTCAATTCAAAAACTGGGGACCATGTGTCCTCAAGGTGGCTGTGAAGACCATGGTTTATCTTGAATCTTTATGCCTTATGAAGTAATTAACTAAAAGCCAGAGTCCTAGATGCTTTCTGTTTTGCATGCCAGTAGTAGCAGATGCAAGATAGAGGAAGCCATCAGGAATGCTCCCTTGACATTATAATGACAATAGGAATAAATAAATCAAAAAATCTAATGACAAGAACTAAACCCCACTTATGAGGTGGTTTGTTAGATAGGAAGCAGTATCTTTCTATCCTCATGTTCTCTCCCCGTGCCCTCAGAGAGATTGTGACATTATCGTCTCGCCATTTCTGAGGAACTAGAAATTTCATTAGAAGTCATGTTCAACAAGAAATACTCATGCTAATAGTGTAATATGGACTCTCATAATCACAGAGAAGGCTACTGCCCCTCTCCATTGACTACGAATCCTACAGCATTAGTTTCCAAACATTAAAGCAAGACAGTTTAGCCTATGTGGAAGGCACTCTTCCGCCCAGACCTCCGAGTTAGACCAAACGGGATGTCAGTCATCACTACCAATGCACAGGATAGGTCCCCGGTGCCAGCTCCAGTGCAGCAGGTAAACCTGCCCTCCCACTCCACCACTTTTCCTACACTCTGAACATAAGAAAGGGCGCAGAGGGCTTAGGAAAGGGAATAGTTAGTACCGAAAGAAAAAGATGGAGGAAGAGGAGAAAAGGGCAGCAAGAACAGGTGGAAAACTGCCTGAGCTAGTCCCAGTTGAGATTTTTTCCTGGCCTCAGTTGCACGTCAGCTAACAAGCTCACTGTTTGTGGTGTCCTTCTTCCTGACATGTCTATTGTGTCAGAATAAAATCGGAGAGTTGTAGACTATCTGCTCCCAACTTTTTACAAGGCACAGGAGCGAGAGACGATTTAAGTGTCTGAAAGTGCATACTGTTTTTAGAGATAAACGCTAATTGTTCTGGGATTTTTATAACAGCATGATATTATCTCCCACTTACTTTGCTCAGGAACAAAACTGTACATGTATCCTTTGATCAGAGGCTCAGAGTATGTCAGCAAGGACAGAACAATTCATGCTATGTGTTGTGCTAAAGGTGCCCCATCCTTTAAATGCTCTTTTCAGAAAACAACTAGTTGAAGTCTTTACAGTGTAGACAATATCAGAGACCCACTTAAAAGTAACTTGCTGTCTGTTAAAATGCCAAGTGCATGCTGTATCTTTAGGATAAAGAAAGTATATTAATCATGAAAGAGAATTATGGTAGTAGTCAATATTTTTGTCCAATTCTGGCTAACATATTAACTGTTTTGAGACATGAGGCTGATGTCTAATCGGTCAGGTCAGCAGCATTTGCTCCTTTAGGAGGATGAGATTTTCCTCAGCCTGGCTGAGTGTTTTGTATTTCAGATGAAAATGTGAAATGGAGAGCTGACTTCCCCCCCACTTCTGTGGACACTAGAGAGTCTTCATTTACTCCATTACAGAAGTATTATTACTAGTTATTTCTGATATAATATTTTTACCAGTTTGTTCTGTATTGCTTTGGACTTCTGGCCAGACGTAATCAATTGTTTGCCATGTACTAGTCATCACTCTGGTTTTTTTTCCATATGTTTTTTTCCTTTTTACTTCATGTAATTGGTTTGGATGCACTTACCACATTAACATAATTGGCTTACTTGGCATTTTACACCAATTTCAAGCCCTGTGTTCTGCTCAGTTATACAAGACCATACAGACATTTGATCATTTGAGGAAGTTTGTCTAGAAATTCTAGAGAAGTTTCATTCCTTGATTGTTATTTCTTTAGGCAACTTTTTGGATTAAAAGTTGTAAAGTATCAAGAAATTATATTTGCATTATAATTCTGTGAATAAAATCAGCGTAGAAATTGCAAAATTATTTGCCTGATGCTCTTCGTCTGAACAGTTACTTAAGAGAAAAAGATAGATCTGCTTCAGATGAAGAATTACAGAACTTGATTTTGTTAATATTATTAGCCTTTTGCTTTTATTTTTACAGAAAAAGCTAGTAATAGCATCTGTAATTGAGATTGCTTTCTGTCACAAGGCACTGTTTTTAATCACTTATAGCTTTTCTGAAATTATACCACTGAGATAAAAATTTGCATTGGGAAAACTCATTTTGGAAATGCCTTTCTACAAATTGATTTTGGAAGGTTTCAAGGAAAAGATTCAGTAGCTTCACAAGATGTACTTTGTACTGATTTCTTTGATTTTTCCCAGTATTTAAATGAAAAAAGAAAAAGTTTTTATTGCAAACTTACTGTATGTTTTTTCCTCCGCAAGAGCGTGTAGTATTAATAGCTTAAAAAATGTTAGTTCACACAAGCACATGCTGGCTAATGGTCACCAGTGAAGAAACGTTTAAGTTTGGCCTCTAAATTTCATTATCCATCCCCTGCCCGGGCCCTGTTCACTGCTGTATCTCCACGTGTCTCAAAGTGGATGGCATATTCTGGTCTAGATCTTTAGACCTGAGCAGCATTTCCTCTGAATGCTATTCCTCCACAGCTCTGAAACTTTCTGTGAGATCAGGTCCTGAAAGACAGACATGAACCGTTTCCCGAGTCTGTCAGCGTTCACGCTACTGGCTTCCAAACAGCCTGTGGGAGTAAGAGTTGTCAGTTGTCATCTAACAGTAATGTCAATGAGTGAAGAGAACAGCCTGGATGGGACTCAGTTCCAGATACGTCCATGTGGCTGCATGTACCAGTGTGGTGTCCAAACTGCATTGTATACAATGGTTATCTATACCTTCAGCTAACCACCTAATAGGTGTTTACTTTGTGCTGAACTCACTTCTTAGGCTCCATTGACTGTAATGACTAGATTTCTAAAGATTATAGCAGGGTTTAGGTGAAACCTAAATTTAGTTGCCTTAATTTTAAGCTGTCACTGCACTGGTGACATTCTCAAGTGATGACTAAATGAATGAACTTTTAACTAGAGAGCAACGAGCTATGCCATCAGGTACTGCTGCTGTGCCAAGTAGTTGTATTGCTTCGTGCTCAGGCTGTGATAATTTCCAGGTAATTAACACAGTGCTGCATCATGTGTAGAAACAGGTGAAGTGTTTCTTGCAAAGGGATACTTATGTTCTGTTAGCACCATTTGGTATGGGGCACATGTAATTATGTGACAGAAGAGAGGTTTGGCACTTGCATTCATCTTTCCTTGGGTCACTCTCATGGCTGCTTATAGCCCTAATCATTTTCTGAAGTACGCAGCAGAGATGGAGAGTAGCAGTAGAGTAGATGGTCAGTAACAGGGATTTGGGGCAACAGAGTTTAGGGGAAAAGACCCTTGAAGAAGGTCATGAGCAACGAGTGTGTGGAAGAAGACAGGTGTCTAAGATCAAGTTGGGGATAAATAGGAAGAGCTGGACCAAGGAACAGATTGTTAACAAGTGTAGAAATGAAAGGGAAGAGATGCGGTAGGGCATCGAGGTTGAGAAAGGGGAGAGGTTGGAGAAGAGGATGAGAGGAGAAGGAAAGAGAAAGGAGATGAACAGAAGCTTAATGGTTGAGTAGAAGCTGCAGAACATAAAATCATGATTGTTAGACAAACCAGATAATCTGCAGCTGATCCATTTATTTTTGAACTTCGAAATGCTGTTGCTGGCATAGGGCTAGGAGGAATCTCAGTCACGGTGATGACTGGCACAACGAGCTTCTGGGAGAATTTCTTTAACAAATGAGAGAATGGAAGTTCCCTGTGTAATTACAGTCTTGGCACTGAAGCACATTGACATATAGCAGTATATAACAGAAATTGTAGAAAATAAGACTAGGTGGGACCCTGAAGCTTACCTTGTCTATTCTGTTGACCAAAGGCCTTATCAACTGTGTGCATCGTTCCTGGCAGATGCTTATACAACTTGTTCTTACAAATTTCCAGTAATTGGAATTCCACAACTATCCTCAGCAATCTGTTCTACTGTGCTTGCTCAGAGATACTAGTTCCAGATGTTCAAGCCAAATTTTCTGTTGCAGCAATTTTAAGCTTTTTATTCCTTGTCCTGACTATGGTGATATAGAAATTAATTTATTCTTTTCATCTCTGTAGCTACTTTTTACAGAGTGGTATGTACCCCTCTTCCAGTGGCAAACTCTTTACTACTACCTTTTTCCCCTTTGTCCTTGCTTATTCAGATGTAAATGTTGCCCCCGCCAATTAAAGACAAAATATTTTTAAACCGTTCTTCAAAAATAAGTGATTCAATCACCCTTAATCATTTGGTTACTTCTCCTTATTTTTCACGTGATGCTCTTGTGGTCTGAAGAGTATCTAGCAGTGCCTTCAGTTTTCAAAAGGTATTTCTCTGTCCTTTGTAGAAAAAGACTGTCACTGCTTTTGGTGATGACAAGGTGCCTTTCAACATAAAATCATAAAATATGCCCGGTGTTTTAGTTTTCATATGCCAAAATAGGTATATAAAATAGCTATTTCATCATCTTTCATTGGATGATATTGCAGGCTATTAAGTTTACTGCACATTTAATACATTACCACTTCCAAAATATTTTTTCTCTTTTTTTGTTTGTTTGTTTTTCTTCTGTATCTTAATATAGAAGGGAGATATGAGATTGCTTGTCATCACTGGCCATTGTTTATTCTCCAACAGAAAGACCTAGCGTGGAGTTTCTTATAAGACTTCTTCCTAGCTTTCTGCTTTGACAGTGGAAACCCTTTTCTCTGAGGGAGTCTTCAGCAATCCTATGACAGCAATCCTAGATAGAAAGCCTATCCTTACATCCAAGATAGTTACTGAAAATCCTCAGTATTATTCTTGCAAGACCATAGTATGATGTATAGAAGAATTATTACCATTTTAATGCTCAACCAGATTTGGACTACAAATCACCCTAGCAGTTGTGTGATCGTGCATTACTTCAGCTACATGGTGAAATCTGTAAGTCACTGGTGAAAAATTACATGTTTTTTCCCTCTGAAAACAGATAAGTTAACTTCTTTGTAACATTGAATTTAAGCTATTGGGTCACATCTGCGAAAAGTTTATTACACTAGAAGGAGGCAATGGATAATTTATTAAAATACCCCTGCAGGGAGATAGTAGGCTATCTGGTTAATATAGAGGAATGCTTGATAGTTACGCTGAAAGCTCCCCGGTGAATCCTTTAACATAGGAGTAGAATGGGAGATGAAAATGATTGCTCATTATATAATGTTTACCGTGTTATATTGGTGCCTAGCAGCTGAATAATATTTATGTTAACAGCTCCTTTCCAGCTTTTCATATTGATCTCCTGCTGGTCTAGAGCTGATATATAACTACTGAAAATTGGACGATAATACTTTTTTGTAATGGAGGGTGGCAAAAAGGTTCTTCCAACACATCACCAAAGTCAGATATGAGGGGAAAGATGTAAAAAAATCTTTGTGCCACAGACTTGTAAGATTTTCATTCACTCTTTCTTCTGAGCTGTTTCTGTCTCATCTCCTTGTAAACTCAAAGGAATTCTGGAAACAGTGTCCCACAGGCAGTAAGAGTTTCTTGTTGGACGGGAAAGCTTCTTTCCATTGCCTCGAAGGAACCTCGCTGTTGCTATGCTTACTGAATTTGAGAAGGTCCAAATGACGTCGTCTTTCCATGAATACTGAAAGTTAGAAAGCTGACAAATAGCTGTCCTCTCTTACTGAATACACAGCTTCTGTGTAGCTGGCCAGTCTTAGATAAAGATTTTCATTCATGCCATAGGAACTGAGAATGGACATTTTAGTTGAGGTTTACATAATTTCTTGTATGTACAGCCTCCTACTTAGAGAACAGGAACAAACTGACGTCCAGCTGGAAGCTCCCCAGATCATCTACCCAGAGGAACTGACATGCCTCAGTTTTCCTGCTAACAACAAATGACAGTTTCACATAGCAGCTGTGAGCTCAACCAACCTAAAAAGACCTGAAGGACACTTTCTTTTATTGGCTCCTTGGGCTGATGCTTCCAGGTTCATCCACACCTACTCTTGAGCAAGCCAGGCCTTAGAAATAGCAATGGTTTCTTGAAAGACTGAGCTGGCATATTTTGAGAAAAGCAAATATAAAAACCACAAAACCCAACAAACCTTTTGCATGTTATGGATTGTTCTTTTCAGGCCCGATGACGTTATGTCAGAAACTTCTGTCCATACCTGTTAGTCACTGTGGACTCAAGGTCTGGGGTGGAGGGGTCCTCGCTCTCGTGATGAGAGCTGTTTCTGTGAGTTCTGCTGGATTCAAGGAGTATGAACACTTGGAACAGAGCCAGTGCTGTGTTCCTTAATCATTATCATCATTAACTGCATGAAAATGCAGTAAAGACATCGCTTTTCTATGAAATGGTCAATATTAAAGTAAGACATAGCAAGACTGGAATCGGCCATGGACTGAAATGCATTTCTACTATATTATCTATGGGGAATGAACAAAAGACATGAAAACCATCTGTATTATTATATTAAAAAAAAAAAAGGCAAAGAGCAAAAAAAAAAGGCAAAGCATCTCTTTGGTCAGTTCAGTTCCATGGTAACTACATTCCTTAAGTGCATTATTGTGTGCTTGAGAATAAATGCTTGATTTAAAGTCATAGGGTACAATGAAGACCTGAAGTGTTTAGGGGAGCAAAACCAATATATTAAAGTATGCTATTTGGTAGTTTATCCTGAAAAAGGAGTAAACTCCTGTATGTCAGACAGTTTTGTTGTGGTTTTTTTTTTTTTTTCCTTTTTACCTTCTTGGTAGCTAATGCCTTGGAAAATTACAGTCACTTCTATTACAAGAAGGATCAACAGGGATATAATAATCCTAATGCACTGCTTCTTTAGTACCTTTCCTTTATAGAGCTTAAGACATTTTTGTATTTAAAGCTTCATATGACCTTTGTGAATAAGTAAATGGAATTTAGTAGGATAGCTTCAATTCTGCTTAAATTCTATTTCCTCCCTGCCCCTGAAAAGCAATAGCATCTATTTAACTGTGCATACCAATGCTGCAGAATAGTTTCTAAAGGTAACGTAAGAAAAAACTCTCTCCATGCAGAGCTGTCAGAGTTCAGTGTTGAACATGACAGTAAAAGTCTTACACAGGAAGAATCAAAGGTGGTCAAGTTTTTTTTTATCTTGTACAGAAGCAGCTCAGACTCACGAGATCCTCTAATGCTCAGATGGGGTTAGGATTGGTTTAGCATTAACTAAGGTGTTGGTCTTTCTCTGAGGTTTAACACAGATGAAGTGATTTGTCTGCCTAAAGCTCTGTGTAGGATCAGAGTCTCGGAGAGAAAGTATCACTTAACGATTCATGAGCACAGCTTCCAGTAGTATGTGATGGCTCTTGTCATCCCTGAACAGTGCACCTGAGGACTTGGGAAGCAGAATAAAACATGACTAGTTACAATACCTTTAATACAATAACCTTAGCGGTTATCCAAAATACTTGCTACAGCATTGCAGCAATCTTGTGATGTTAAGCTGTATGGTGTTTGGGTTTAGCTTTACGCGTATCAGTTATGGCATTCCCTGTTTAAACTTCCACAAAGAAAATAATAATTTTACTTCTTTTCATGCTATTAATGACTTATTGTCCGTAAAGGGGAAAAACAGTAATGCATAATTTAAGCAAAAATATGTGCTACTACTTACAGATATACATAACTAGTAGTTACTTGTGTCAGCCAATATATATTTCCCTTACTTGCGTCAGAAAAGTTTTCTGTTTTTTTTTTTAATTAAGTGCAAAAGCAGTTTAGCTATAACAAATGTGGAGAAAAGCAGTTACCTGCTGTCATATCCTTCAGTAGTGTATTTGCATGTTTTTTAACATCTAGTATACTTAATGCAACCAAACAGACGTTGTTTAAGAGTGAACGGCTATGAAGTAAATAGCTGTTTAAATTGACACAATTTACTTCAATTTGCTTCAAATGCAATTTGCTTTACACAATTTACTTCAGGACTGGTTTGCTACATACTGCTGCTCTGCTACTATGTGATAGCTTGCTAAGCTGTGGAAACTTGATCACTTAAAGAGGTCTTGATCAGACATTTCAGCGTTGAACCTGTTTTCAGCAGGAAGTTGGACTGCGTGACTTTTTGAGTCCCTCCTACCCTGAGTAACTGTGATTTCTGTCAACTCTTTTAATTGTTTTAGACAAAGAAGTAGACCTATATAGGCACAACTTCAGAAATTATTAACATGTTCTGGTAATGGTACTTTTCATACTACCATATAAATGTGGAAAAATAACAGTTCTTTCTGTTCTTCCACGTTGATTGAACCATTTGGAAAAAAATCCTTGACTATATGAGATGAAAAATGCTTTATTAAAAACTTGACTGCAAAATTACTCAGTTTGAATGACTGAGGATTGCTTTTTCATACAGGAGTTTGTGACTGTAATAAGTAAGAAATCAATTTCTTTTCAGTGTATTTTGAAACTGCCTTATTTGAAAATCGTACACTTTACCAGCACGGTACTAGTCTCTAGTTAAAGGTTACTCCAAACAATTGCTGTGAAATGCGAAAGAGGTAATGAACTGTGTGGTTTTAAATCTCTTCCAGCTAAAAAGAAGAAGAAGCCAAAGCTCTTAAACAAGTTTGATAAGACCATTAAAGCTGAACTAGATGCTGCAGAAAAATTACGTAAAAAAGTAAGTTTTGAACGTTTCCCTCAAGACTGTAAATAGTCGACAAAAATGAATACAATAAAAATTAACTTACAAAAAGGGAAAATTACTTTTAGATTACTTTCTGTGAAATTAACATTTTTTAAATCAAATATTCAGTGCACGTTTGTCCTTCAAGTTTCATTTCTGTTGGATAGTTTATCTTAAATTTTTTCGAGTCGAGTGTATGTCTGTTCATGTGTGTTTGCTCACCTTTAACCTTGAAAATATTTAGCTTAACTGTTGAATTCCTATCATCAAAAAACTGCTTAAATTAATCACACGGAACAGGGTTAGATCTGTCCTATCACTGTTGTCCATTTGAGTGCTCAAGTCAACTATTATCAGAGCACTTAGACAATATAAGCGTGTTAGTATGGATCTCTCAGTAAGTGTTCATATGCTTCGTGAGCATTAGGTGCAAATCTTTGTAGTAGGCATTGTTTCTGCTGGAATTCTGTGTGTGTCCCGTGAGTGTCTGCTCCCATACAGCTGCTTACAGCACGAAGCAGATGTTCCTGCTTCTCACCAGTGGCAGCAAGACCTTAACATCGATCAATCAGTGTTGGCAGTTTTGAATTTAATAACTTGACTGTGAAAAACAAACGAAAAAACCCCAACAATAAACAAAAACTCTTCAGTCATCTCCTCTGATAACTTCCAATCGTATTCTTTCATTTGAATGTTTCAGAAAACAGGACCTTTGCAGAGGTGTCCCTTTTCCAGATGTGAGATTAAATAGTGAAGCAAGACTATGTGACTGTTAGAAATGAAAGACCTTAAGTCTTTTGGGTGTAAATCTTGTGAAAACTCTGGTATGCCTCACAGACAGTCCTAGCGCATGGAGAACAACTGCAGGTCTTTGTTCTACACTGGATTTGAGATGACTGAGCAATGAGATACACTATTTTCAGTACAGTACAATAAAAAACATTTTAGTCACTGCAGGTGTGGGATTATTCTTCATTTTCAGAAGACTGACTGTGCAGATTTAGCTTTACATTGCCATCCATGCAGCCCCAGAATTCCTGTAGGTCTGTGATGGGGCTGAAGGGCTGCTACATGGAGATCACTAACCTCAGGCTGATTCTGCTGCTGCTCTTCACTAGGAGCCTTGTTTACATGTTAGAATACAAAAATAAAAAGTGTTTTCGTGCTTCTTGTTACTTAAACACTTGGTTGATCAGAGAAAGGCATAACAGAAACTTTTGATGAGCCTATAGGGTCAGTTGGCTGACTCTCTTTTCCTGCCTGCGTCTCTTGATTGCAGACAATCATGCTTGTCTTGTAGGAAGCAGGATGAATTTAGAGCAAATCAGACGTGTAATATTTGCATGAGTCTAGTATTTCCCCTAGAAGAACCGTAGTTACGATACTGCTGGTCATGTGAGGTACGCAGAGAGGAAATTCTAGATTTGTATAGAAGTTGCTTTCTATTCTCTGTTACATTCAGTTTGGATTTTGTTATTAGCAGTAGAATCTTTACGTTTTGATATAGACAGATTGTTGTCATCTCAGCATTTTTTCCAGTCAACAAAGGGAAAGTGAGTAAAATAAAAACAAGGCTATTCATTTTAACCATGGAAAGTAGATAGTATTGTTTCATAAATAATGACAATGAATTTCTCTTACATAAGCAGGCAATCCCAACAAAAATATGAGTGAAAACTGTTGATTCAGTCTGCAATTTTTTGTTTTGTTTTTGTTTTTTAATTGGGGAAACTAATGTGTTATTAGGTCATGCATCCTTCAGCATTTTTATTAGATAGAATTGCTGATAAATATCTCTACCTTTCAGGGAAAAGTTGAAGAAGCTCTAAGGGCCTTTGAAGCATTAGTGAGTCAATATCCACAGAGTCCTCGAGCAAGATATGGGAAAGCACAGGTACTAAAAAAAAAAAGCCATAAATGCTAAAAAAGATAAAATAAACCTTTTTTAACAATAGAGTTCTGAACCCCAGTCAGACTTCAATTATAATTTTATGGATGTTTCCTAAGGAAAAAAAGAATTATGTGGTCTGTCATATTGTATCTGTTTCAGTCCTCTATCCTTCCCCAATTACTTTGGGAGCTTTTGTTTAACTTTAGTCTAGTGGGAAGTATTGTAAATAACACAAAAATAAGATACATCCTGTAGATGTCATGAAAACTGTCAGATGAAAGGTAAGAGATAAATCCCAACTAATGTCCTAGTGCAGGAACAACAGGCAGAACTTAATTGTTACATACTGTTTGCTGCAGCTGGTAAATCAACACATCAGTCAGCTCTGGGCTAAATGCTGTGTTTTGCTTAGTGGGAATAGGGAAGGGGATTTGGAGCTTTTATAGAGAGAGTGTTAAAGGATAAAGAACCCAAATTCGTAGGCAAGGAGGCTTAATTAGCCTTTTCTTGTGGAGTGAGTTCTGTTTCAGGTGTTCTCATCCAAAAAAAGAGAACGCATTGGAAAATAAGCTCTGCATTCATAATACTTTTGAGCCGTGTTGGGATGTCTGAGAAGAGAATAATCCTTCTATTTTCATAAATAGTAGGATAATCCCACTGCACTTGGTGTAATAAAAGATCGCTTGAACTCCTGTTAATCAAGATGAGCAAAATGAAACCCTCACCGTAGAAGGGAATTGTGCTGTTATACAATTAATGAGGCACTTGAATTGGAGTCACAACCAGTTTTCACTTGGTTAATAATAGTCATGCTAAAACCAAAGCCACGATTATCCAGAAAACTATCACACAAGCACTTGATACGCAGCAGACCAAATACTTCAGTGCTCTGTGAGGGATAGTCTGCTGAACTATTTGCCTTCTTACGGTAGGAGACCACTTCAGTTAATATATGTGGTGGACTTAACTCTCTTAACTTACACTTTTACTATTTACCTTTTTTATGAATCTACTCATTATATCTAAGAGAATATGCTTCCTGCCTCCTCATTAGCTCACTGCTTTTAGGGAGGAGGGCAGATCATTGAAGCCAGCTGTGAAGCTTATTCTCATTCAGAATTTCCCCCAGTAACATGACTTCATTTATCTCTTTACAACAATTTTTAGTCACAACCTAGAACTTCAGTAACACTTAAAAGGTCCTGCAGACCAAGATCTGAAGTCATAATTGGCATACACTTTCTGGGAATGTGTAAAAACAACTATAAATTCATTTCCATTTTCAGTAGCCTTTGTAGGCTCATACAAGTCTTTTTACTGAACACTCATATTAACATGACCAATTTATTGAATCCAGTATGTGTAGGTTGAAGCTGTTGGAAGGAATGGGAAAATCATGGGCTTCGCTGACAGATGGATTATTCTTAGGATTTACATTGTAACACCATATTACTTTTAAATGGGTATCTGTACCAACACAATGCATTCAAATTTGCTATCTCTCATCACTAACTAAAGGTAAAACTGCAGAGAAGAGTAAGGGTAAAGGCCAGGAATTCACCACAAGAGTGTACTTCTCTATTTCTATGAATCATGAACCAACATTACATGCTAATTTTGTAGATTCAGTTTCTAATAAGACATGAAGATTCATTTTTCTGGATCTTCTAATAGCTTTAAAAGGCAACTGTTTCCCCAAAAATTTTGCAAAAGATTTCATAATTAGAAGTGTTTTTCAGAAATTTGAGCCATTCCTGATTTGATTTCTGGAGCTACACTTAGGCCGGATGAAAAATATTCTACAGAAATTGTTAACATCATTAAGGCTGAAAAGAAGAGTAGATAAGTCTTAAACCTCCTTATATTACTTATAGTGTTTATAGTGGTGAATTTATGCAGATTTTATGCTCACAATTTTTGCCTCTTACTTATGTATCTTTTACTATTCTTTGCCCTGCAATCCCCTCAAAAAAAGGAAAAGCAAATTCCTAGCGAATGTACGTCAGGAAAATATATTATTTCTTAAAACTGATTTCTGACGTTATTTCTGAAACCGGCTGATCAACTGTTTGGCTGAGTAACCACATTGTTTGGTATTTCCCATACTCAGTTTCAAAGTAACCCAAGGAAAAAAAGTAAAGGACAGAAGTGCAAAAAGATTCCAGATATTAGCTATTTACTACAGCATATGCAGCTAGCACAGTTGAAGTTGTTTCAGTTAATGTGTTTGATTGATACAACAGTGAATTTAGATAGACCAATAAGAGCTTCTGCACCTGCAAGTGCTTGCAATGCACCTACACCTTGCTCTGCTAATTGACTTAAGAACATAAACCAGTAAAAATAAAGTGTTTGGGAAGAATGCATTAAACACATCAAAATGCATGCATTTGTCATTTGTATAAACAATTCAAAGTAATGCTTTAAAAATTCACCATTTGAGATATAGTCGTCTTTTTTTCATCTGTGGAAACAAATTATGAATGTGCCATACCGCAGGTGAAATCAGTAGTAGCTTCCATTTGGCTTCACTGAAACTGTAATTTCACAATAGAGATCTCATATATCCTTTGGTCTGCTCCTGAGCTTTATGAATGAATTTAACTTCTAAAGAGTTGTAGGGTAGATATCTATCAACATATGCAAGAATAAAGCCAATTCCTAATTATTTTTCCAAGAAAGGGTGTAAATAAATTTGTGTCAGAATATATGAAAGCAATTTTTCTTGGTGTGCTTTGATCTGTGTATTACAGCTAGTGTGAGGCTTAGTATACAAACAATCCGTAGGCAACGATTTACATTTCTTCCGTATTATTAAACCAGATTGCTTAATTTGTTTTCAGAAGCAGAAATTATGACTTCTACAAATATTAACCAAAAATCTGTGTTAATGTATTTTTTAGGTTCAAATTGTCTCATGCTTTCAAACAGTTTGCAGGAAACAAGAATTAACAGTAATTCTAATCTGCTTTACCATAAAGCACAACCAAATAAGCTTTCCATTGTTATGCCAAAATTATATACATTAAAGATAATTCTAAAATTATTCCCATACTCTAACAATCGCATAGTTTGCCTTTTAAGAAAACAAAGTTATTTTTAAGACTAATGGATTATTATGTGTTCTAATAATGGTTTTGTGATTCTTTCTAGTCTGAAGATGACTTAGCTGAGAAAATGAGAAGTAATGAGATGCTGCAAAAAGCCATCAACACCTATGATGAGGTGGTTAGTCTGCCAAATGTCCCTTCGGATCTGATAAAACTGAGCTTGAAACGAGAAGCAGACAGGCAGCAGTTTCTTGGTAAGATTTGAGGACGGTGTAAAAATTATGGCAGGTTGTGGAAGTTATGTGAGCAAGAGTTTCAAAAAGATCACAAGGACTTAAAAGCGCCAATTCCATTGAATTTTCAGTAGGACTTGTGTTCCTAATCTCTTAAATGCTTATGAAAAATATTTTAAAATTCTTTAAAGTTTTTCTAGGGAACTAGTGTATATAATAGCTTGTATGACGATAGTGCCTGTAGACAACAGTGCACTAGGTGCTATGAGAAGCTATGATGGTAGGTGGTCAAAAAATTTTTATTGACAGAGAAAGAAGAAAATGTTCTTTTTCTACTGAAGGTGAGGGAAATTAATAACATGCACAGAGTAAACATACCCAGAATAAACTTTCAATAAACATAGAGAAGAATGGAATTGAACTCAGGGATAACATCCGAAAGTTTAGATCTCAATTCTGTGATGTACAAGAAGTGCTGATTAGAATATGAGGCACAGTCAACTTCGGTGGAGAAAAGAGTTCTGGTCCCATGGGTTGGATTTTAATATCAACTTGTTTTGATCTTGCTGTTCCTCAGCAAGACCTCATCTAGGAAGTCGAGGAACGTACTTAATTTTAAGCACGTAAAGCATGATTAATTTCATAATGGAAATATAGTGGATCTATTGCTTAACACTAGAAATGCGTTTTAATTAACCGCAATCAATTAAGACTAAGTTTATTTTGATATGTTTACCTAGTTTTGTCGAGCACTTTGACATCTGTGTGTGAAAGAGCAACCAAAGCTTAAATAGTGTTGTTACTGCTACACTGTGAATGGTTCTCCACTAGAGGCTACCATAACACCGCATGATACGCATTCGCAGTGATTTCCTGAAATATTCCTTGTACGGCTACACCCCCAGTGACCACCCAGCAGCTGAATATACTCGAATCTGCACAAGTTTTTTTTCAAGTTCTGCTGCTTGATCATTGGTGAAAGTGGAACACCTGGCTCTGATTTGTGTTTTCTTAGATGTTGTGTAAGTGTCTTGCTACTGTTACTCATATCTGTAGTTGTAATTAAGTCTTGTTCAATCAAATTAGGTCGCATGAGAGGTTCCCTGGTTACTCTACAGAAATTAGTTCAGCTGTTTCCTAGTGATACTTCATTCAAGAATGACCTTGGTGTTGGTTACCTCCTGATAGGAGATAACAGTAATGCCAAGAAAGTATATGAAGAGGTGAGTTTCCATTCCAGCCAAGGAAAAATATTATTTTCATTCATATGTTCATTCTAAAGATTGCTTGCTTTTAACTTTTTTAGTTGTTAAACACGTCTGGTTTTGAAGGGTTAATATAGATATGATTTTTTTTCTAGTGCAGTTCTTCTAATTTTAATTCAGATTTCCCAATACCTTCATGCTTAAATGTTTTTCCTCATAGACAGAGAAATGCAGATGTTTTTCATATGCTTGATAATATTTGATTTCTTATACCTTCTGGTAGCCAGGTTTGGAATATATTGACAACACATATAGATGTAATGCATAGTATGAAAAAAGATGTCTTATCTGCAAGACATGGAGAGCAGAAGTACGCCTGTTTCTTTACAGGAACACCATCTCTAACCATGTGATAAAGTAGTTCAGTACTCACACAGCTATTTAACCTTTGGTTTTTCATTATTTTTGTAGGCAGCCTAAATTCTGTTTTTCTTTCATGACGCTTGTAGTGTGGACAGTTCATTTGATTTATATTCCTATCTTACACTATGGTTATCAGGCTGGGGAAACTTCACTGCCAGGCAGGGCCACTCTGCTCCTGTGATCTAGAAACCCTGTTAACATCTGGAAACTTTCTGACAGATGCTGAGCTTGACGTCAGTCGTAGAGCACAAGCTGTCAGCACCTGATTGGAGACGGTCTTGTTGATGTTGGCACACTTGCTGCAATGCTTGTTTAGTACAGGCGTAGTACGGTAATTGGCTGGTTATGTAGACTGGGGACGAGTCAGCATGATTAGTACCACCTCCTGAGAATAAAGGCCCGGTTTTCCGTCCCCCACATCTGGGAGTCTGAGGGGATTCTCATCTCAGGTGGTTTCTCAAAGAGAAGGAGGACATTCAACCACATGGTCGGAAGCAGGAGCTGAACCCTATAATACCATTTTTTTTTTTTTTCTCAAGCTCCTCTGGCAGTCTCAGATGTTGCCAGAATAATGTTTGCTTTGCTACTTTGGCTACTTTGTAGGTCCCTCCATAAAACATTTCTGTTCAATAATTTTTGGCCTGCTGTCAAAATTTCTCAGAGGATTGGAAACATCAGCTTTTAAAGATACAATATATTAACCGAACCTGCTTTGCAAGCTGCAAGGAACTTGAAAAAACAAAACCATACTCCTTTTGGGCAAGATTTGCCTTTGCAATTTTTCAGTATTTTGCTGCAAACAATATAGATGTTAGAATTTCTCAATATCAATAATCACAGGATTTTTTGTAAATGGAAGAAGGTAGTGAGTTTGCTATGTAATTACTTTGATATTGAGTTTGATATACTTCAGAAGAAGTGTACACTGCCCTGATTAAGAACAGATATGCAAAATAAGAACAGGTCTACTTTTAATATGTTGTTTTCCATGCTTCCGTAGACTTTATCCAGTATAATTACTCTGTTTTACAGTTCACTAAACACTGAAATAGATAGTGATGTTCTGTCCTTGTAAAAGAGCAACAAATAAGTACCTCTTAAAAGGAGTTGGATTTATTCTTTTTAAGTCGTGTGGGTTTTGTCCATATTCTGGCTATTCCTCAGGTTGAATTCCAACACATTAATGTAATTTTTTTTCTTTGTTGTAATTCAGGATAAATTTACATGAACAATTTTAAGAAAGGAAATATAGCCAAAGAAACAGGCAGAAGCTCACGTATACCTACTTTGTTCTTGGTGATACTGAAGGCTTCTTACACGATTTTGGGCAGATTGCTTAGGGCCCATATGGTCTGCTCTTGAGTGCTTCGCTCAGCTGTTGCAATGCATATTTAGAAAGTGGTTGACATATGGTTTGGAGCTCCTATCATAGGTGCTCAGGCTTTGTGTACAGTCAATAGAGAGAGGGGCAAACTGTGAAGAGTGGTTCTCAGAGCCTTCAGGAGACATCTTACTCTTCCCATGATTTTTGAGAAACCTGGGAAACTTCTGTAATATGATTAAAACCTCCTTCTCCCTAGTGTAGGACAAATTAGTCATTTGACAGAAAATGTGAGACAGCACAGACAAGAGCGTGAACTCAGTGCTGCACGGTAGATGCCTCCAATATTTATGAATCCTGGGTTCTGGTTCCCACTGTAAGGTTGTTCATACGTTTTATTCAAGTGTTCTTTAATGCAGAAGGCATGGGCATCTAGGAAGAGAGAGCAGAGCTCAGGGCTCATCCTCAAGAGAACATACCCATTGTTTGACTAAAGGCTCAGCTTCTTGCTCGTTCCCCTCTGGGTCACATTCTTTTCTTCGCGGTTGTCTAACTTCTTGTGTATGAGGTGCTTGTTTCTGCTCCTCAGGCAAGTTCCCAAGTAGTTGAACACTCTTCTGTGCAGGAGAATCTAGACTCCAGATTTCTCATTTCCTGGGAATCTGCTAGATTCTTGGGCAAAAGGTACCCATGTCCTCCTTTGCTTCCTGCTATAACATTTCGATCTTAATTCAGTGTTACCGGTCTGTGTTAGGCATGGGCTGAGCATGTGCAACCAGCTGGACCCTTCGCAGGCACTGCCCCCTACACTGGAATTACAGTATATACCATTTCAGACCAGACTAACTCTAGCTGGCATCATCTCCAAGGGATTGAATAGATGCCCAAGGAATCCTAGTGAATGAAAACTTTCTGCTTTACATTTAATAGCCAGTTTACTTATTTTCCATTCAATTCCTATTTTCCATTCCAAATTTGTTATGTCTTAGCAGCTGTTGAAGTGTTATACTCACATTTTTATTTCAAATGTCTTAAATATGATATGTCTCTTCTTTTAGCTACAGAAGCAATGTGTATAAACACTGAACTTCATATCAAGAGTTTTGTACTTACAGCTGTAGTGTGGTATAGTCTAACGGACACAAAATACACTTTTCTAATATGCATTTGCCAGACTTTATGCTGAACCACAAATGGAAAATGGTGTGTAATTGGAGAGGATTTCAGTTTTGTCTCTAATCTTAAAGGATTTTCTTTTGAACATTACACTTAAGGACACAGAAACATAACATTAAAAGTAGTCCTAGTAGAATTTAGAGCGATTTTTGTTTTCAAAGATCTACAGATTATGATAAAATACAGTGGAGAGAACTTTATAAGACCAGTTACTCTGCTAATAGCACTTTTTCTGCCTGCCATGCTGAGGCAAGTCTGCATGGCTCAGTGCAGCATTATACAGACATGCATAAGCCAGCTCTGACTGAGCTATCTCAGGTACCAAAAGCAGAATATCCACATTGCACAGTACTCTGCCCTGGCTAATTAGCCATTGATAGCCCCAGAGGTTAATTTCTGTATTCATGATTAATATTTAATGGGCTGTGAGCAGTTTAGTAAAACTTATTTCTAAACATAATTAATATTGCACGCAGCAACAGCAACAGAGTAATACAATTTACATTAAATACTTTCAGTGTAATTTCTGCTGATTGTATCTCTTTGCTTCTCTTTAGGGGCTCTGAATGTAGATCATGCCTTAATGCAGCTCAGCATAGTTTAAATGAACTGTAATACAGAAAATTCTATTCTGTCTTAATTAATCAGATAGCTTTATCCTATAGCTAATGGAACTGTAACAAAATTATATGGCTAATAAATTTTTCTATCAGTCATTTTATTTCACCCTGCAGGTACAGGTTCTTGGATCAAAATTATTATACACAGAATGCTGTAGTAAAAAAACATAAGTTGCATAAGGTGGTAGCATATTCGTATACTAGGGGTCAAGCTCATCCTTACTATAAAAGTTCACTTTTTGTTAACAATGTGTCATATTATAGACTTCAGACAGATTCTCAAATTGATGGTTCCTTCATAGTAGCTATTTTCTGCAAAAAGAAGTGAAATGCTGCTATTTTTAACTCATAACATTTTATACCCACGTTGCACTGATTTTGGTTTTGCTCAGATGTAGTTGGTATGTAATAAGGTTTGAGAAAGCAGAGAAATTGGCCCAGAGGACTTGTTATGGTTCTGCTTGTAATTATTTTTATTTGAAAAATTAGGTTAGACAGTGACTGGAAAAGGCAGAGGGAAATGGCTATAATGTATGCAGACATTTTATCCAGGGCATAAGTTTAGTAGCTTCAAAAATGGATTTAGGCAAGAGAAATTGCTCATCTGTGCGTTGTTTTGTATTTAGTGACTGTGCTAGACATTCAGCAGGTGACAGCCTCTGTAATTCCACTGACTCCCAGGCACTTGTGATGATCCTCACAGACTGAGGATCTGTCCTGATAAGACTGTCCACCCTTATTTTAAGGAGAGAAGAGGTGTAACAACAGATTAACTTGACCATGTAATTGATATCGCATAGAGCTACAAATGATATTGAATATATACATCATAGAAACCTGGAGCTGGAAAGTAGATCAAGACATTCTCTAATTTTCCCTTGGCTGAGGCAGACCAAATGCACTTAAATTATCTCAGTAATGTTGGGGGTACATGTTTCAGAACACAGGCCAGCCAGCTTCACACCTCCTTTCCCTGAAACACTCCCCCATACAGTGATCCTTTCCTACAGCTGTCCCTATACTCACAAGTCTTTCTCTTGCACAGTCCCCATGAAATATCTGTCTCTGGATATTTACCTATGGGTTTTCCTTTACTGCAAAATTAAGTCAGGTTATAACTCAGACATTATCTGAATCTTGCTCAGGATACAAAATCTTTTAGCTTAATTTAGCACGCTAGGTCTTGGTCAAAGAGCGCAGCACACAACTATACAAGAATAATTTATCCATCACCTTCTAGTCTGAAAGCACACTGAATCACTACTGCCTTAGACCTTGCATTACCATCTGATAGCTTTCTCTTGGCCAAGCAAGTATAAGCTCTTCCAGACAGTGCTCCAGTTCACTATCGTGCTGAGAATGCCCTTTGTGATCCCAGGGTTTGCGCAGTCCCATCACATGATGCAACCTTTATTTTACAGCATCTTTCTAAATTGTACTCACTGTGCTTCGCAGCGTAGTATATTTTCTCTTGCCAAGACTAGTTTGCTACCAGTATAAACCTATCTAATTTTAAACTGTTTCAGGTATATTTCTACACTACGCTTCCCGTGACTGTGCGGTAGAGTTGTTCAAAAGCAGCTGCTTTCCTTCAGATTAGTCAAACCTGGGATAGGTAACTTAAGTGTTAATGAATGGTGTTAATTCTGTAATGTAGCATGCTGTAACTCAAGAGAGAGGGTGCAGAAAGACGGACAACAAAAAACCAATGCAATTCAGAGATTCCAGTTGGAATAATTTTACTTCCGAGACCTTAAAGTTTGGCTTGTAATAGATTTTTCTGGAGAAGCACAAGAGTGAATGGGGAAAAGAAAGTACAGCCAAGCCAAGAATTTATCTGAGAGTCAGCGATGGAAGAAAATGTCATTGCATCACTAAATAGAAATATGTGCACAGGTTTGTTAATTTGCACAGACCCCTACATGAGTATTTAATTCATTTGCTCTCAAACAGGTTCTAAGCCTGGCTCCAAATGATGGCTTTGCCAAAGTACATTATGGCTTCATCCTGAAGGCAGAAAACAAGATAGCAGAGAGCATACCCTATCTAAAGGTATTTTTCTTTTCTCACCTACAGTAAATATTTAACCTGTAAAAAATAAAATTGGAATGTATAAAACATGTCAAGGTAGAAGCATACTAATCACAAATCACAGTTTAAGCTATGTGTTGGAGTTACATTGCTATATCACTGCCTATAAACTGGAACAAGCTTGTACATTGAGACTTATCAATTCCTAAACATCAAGTATTTGTTTTATTAGTGGTTAACCCTAAGTACACAGCTGTGAGTCTCAAATTGTTTTGAGTTTGGTAGTATGCTGCAAACGTAAGTTTCTTGAAAAATCCAGAGAGGGCTTGTGTATACTTCTGAGTGTTTGGGAAGAAGAAATACTACAAAATAAAACCTTAATCCAGCTTTCTAAAATGCTTGTGTATATGTATATAGGGTCGGGGCAAGTGTCCATCTCTGAATACACCTCTGTCTTGGAGGGACTGAGGGGAGAGGCCATGGCATTTGGAAAACTGATAACATTTCTCAGTGGTTTTTTACTGAAGTATTGTAGAAATACTAAAATAAAACCTTAATCCAGCTTTCTAAAATGCTTGTGTATATGTATATAGGGTCGAGGCAAGTGTCCATCTCTGAATACACCTCTGTCTTGGAGGGACTGAGGGGAGAGGCCATGGCATTTGGAAAACTGATAACATTTCTCAGTGGTTTTTTACTGAAGTATTGTATTCATTCAACCTAAGTTCCGGGTTACCATGGTGGTTATGTTTTATAGCCAATTTCATAGCCTGTCTCTTGCATAGAATTGGTAGCCTATTTTAGAAGTCTTATTGAAGTTTCTCTTATACTTTTTTTTTTTTTAAGGAAGGGCTAGAGTCTGGTGACCCCGGCACAAATGATGGACGCTTTTATTTTCATCTGGGTGATGCCTTGCAGAGAATGGGAGACAAAGAGGTACACATTTAACATGTTCTTGCTTTAAAGACTAAACTTCCAATGGAATGCAGAATCTCTTAAGCACAGGCTTAATGTTGAAAACATGAGTAGTCCTATTGCAATAACAATCCAACATATGTGTGTAGAGGTCAAGGCGAGCAACAGCAAAAAATTTGCCATTGGTGTGACAATACAGTCTCTTAGCATCCCTTGCTTTAGAACTAACCTAAACTTTGGAAGCTTGCATGGGGCAGTTTGAACCAAGGGACCAAACATTTTTCAAAAATTCAATTATTTTAACCAGTTAAAAGAACAAAGCAATTACATGTATATCACATGTATAGAAGTTCTCTCATAGCTCTGATATAACAGCGTTTTGTAAACCTCCCTTCTTTCCCAAAGTGACCTTGAGCACCATTGAGTACGTGATAAAACATGATCATGAGAGGACTCAACATGTGGGCTGAGTTATGGTATTTGTTCAATAATTAAAGTAGCAAACAGATCAGAAAACCAGAGGTTTGTGCAACAAATCTGTTGCATGCCCAACAAAAGCAAACATATGCGACTGAAAACTGTAAGAGTTTCCAATTTGTTAATTTAAAACCAAATTTAATGTAAAAGCCAAATTTAAATGTGTGAATTAGCACTGTTGCCATGGTAGGGGAGCAAAGGCCTTTTGTTGAAGACAGTTATTAGTAATGAACTTACTATGGGCATGAACTGAAAAACAAACAAAAAACCAAACCAAAAAACCCTACTCAGGTTCCTGGATGGGAAACGTGAAAAGAATAAGAATAAAAAAGCATAGTGGAACTGATTTTTAATCAGTTATCTAGTAATAGGTCTGAAATATTGATACCTAAAACACTGTAAGGAATGCTGACCTCTTGAGTACCTTGGCCCAGTCAGTCGGCAGTTCTCCAATATGAACTATAGACAGGTGGACTATAATGAAGCTTATGTTAGTGATCTTTCTTAAGCCTAGTTCATCAGGTTAATTTTCTTTTTTTATAAATCATGGAACTTTGATTACAATACCTTATACATACATTGAAATGTAATAATATCTGTATTTTTTAAGTTAGATTGCCTTCTCTGAAAGTACAATGAAATATTCATCCAGTGAAGTTTTTTTAATTTAAAACTTCATTTACAAGTGAGAATTAGTTGGCCTTATTCTACACATACACACACACACACACACACGCAGCGTCTGCTTGCACGTGTGCTGTCTCTCTGAGTCTGTCTGTCTGTCCTTCTCTCAACAGAAAACCAAAAAGGAAATCCCTGTATGCTTCCATGGGATATTCTGGGTTGAATGATTGAGCCTAGAGCATCCCATTATAATGTTTGACTAAAGATACCACACAGATGTAATTAATGTCTATCATTCCAATCCCCAGGATAATTATGTGTTAACATTTATGGAGTTAATGGTCAAATCTGCTGTAGAAAAAATTTTAATCAATGACAAATGAACTTCTTGGCAAAGAGGAGTCTTTTAAATTTATCAGTGGAAAGTCCACTGTTAAGCTAAATTTTTCTCACTGACCTTGCTAGACTTGCTGAACTTCAAGATTTAATCAAGGAAACAGATCAATATTTAAGGAACATGTGAAATTGCTATCACTGAAGGTGTGTTGAAGGTAGATATTAGAGGTAAATTAGGAATTATGAATGTGGTCTTGCTAAGTGTTAGGGAAACAGTGTTGAGTATGCCCTTTCCAACTATAATTTGATAAAATGCCAAATTGACTTAAAAAAAGATAAATTAGAACTGCAGAGGGTATCGTGGAACCAAGTGCTGTTCACACAGAATGTATAAACTGTGTGCATCTCAAACAATTACTTTCCTGGAAAAGAAGCTATACTGTTGTAGCTGTCCTGAATACTACAGTGGTCATTATTTAGCCTTCCTGCTGCCAAGATCTGCATGCGAAAAGAAAGGTTTCTCATGGAAACTCAGGACTGGAAAGGATGAGCGAGGCAACCTAACCCTACTCCATGCTGTCAAAGGCAACTTCATAGCACAATTCTTCTAATAGATAAGGATTAACAGTATTATACATCGTGATTATAGCTGATGGATCTTAAAGAGCAGCAACATTCATACTCATCAGTCAGTGGCTGAAACAAGTAATTCATCGCCCTTATCATTTGGGCTAACTCCAGACATTGCAAATGAACGCAGGCAGTCAGCATGAATGATCTATTGATATCCCCCTGCTATTACAACTTACATCTTGGGGAACATACGTTATAAATCATAATACTTCCATTTCAGAGACTTAACCAAGATAACATCAAAATTTAACGATATACTGCGTATTACCCAAAGGTAATACATAATTTTTTTTTTTGACTCACACAATTTTACAAAGCTTCTCTAGGGAAAAAAGCTGAAGGCTTATATATGGTCTGCTGTTACTCTGTTCATCCAGACTGTTTTTCTGTACTTCAGATAATTACTGTAAGGCAACATCCTATTGCAGCCTTTCCTCCATACTTCAAGAGAGTTTTAAAGGTCAGTCTACCGCATTTTTTAAAAGCCTGAAGAAAATTTACAGACTCTCAAAAAATAATCTATGGTTACAATACCGAAGTCATTTCTTACCTTATATCTGAAATAAAAGATCTCTAAGATGACACCTGGAAATTTTTAGAAATAATCCATTGCATGAAGAATTTCCAATAGCTTTTTGTTTTCTTGACTGACTGACTGCTAAGACTAAGTAAGTCATAGTAAGTCACACACTGTTCTCATGGCTGATTTGTATCCAAAAAAAGATTTGTTTTTCCTTCTAGTTTGCTGGCTTCAAGGTAAACAGAAATAATAAGCTGACACGAATTGTTCTCCTAGAGATGTGTTTATTTGATTGTATGTTTTGCTTTCCATTAGACCCCATACCTAAAATTCTTCTTTAGCTTAAGAGTTAGTACTGTGTTTTCTGTCTCAGTAAGTCTTTTGTTTTCAGCCTTCGTGTCAAACGTGGGCAGATTAATGGACAACTGTCATATGCTCATGAGTTAGAACAGGAGAAATTACTCTCTTTGAAAAACAAATAACAATTGAAATAGTTAGTCATGCAGGGAAACTACCGTACCAGAATGAGACTGGGAACAGTGTTCATCTTCTCCAGATATTGTGGTTTAACCCCAGCTGGTAACTGAGCACCACACAGCCGCTCGCTCACTCCACCCCCAGCGGGATGGGGG